>NC_034184.2:2740323-2902823 GCF_002021735.2 Oncorhynchus kisutch
GTTGTTGTTGTTGGGGGGGGGGGGGGGGGGGGCTGTTGGCATCCTTCGTTGATGTATTACCGCCACTTATTGTGCTGGAGTGTGGAGCAGAGACAGCGCTAGTAGCCTCAATAGCAGTGGCCACAGCATGTAGTAACCACAGTCTACAGATATGTTATTGCAATTATTAGCTAAAAAGCTGCTCTGATTGGTAAAAATATACCTCCAATTGTTAGAAAATATTTTCTCCTAATTAGTTATGCTGCGTTTAGACAGGCTGACGATTCTAATATTTTCCCACTAATTGGTATTTTGACCAATCACATCAGAGATCCGTTCAACAAGGGAAATAGTTAGTGAACTTTGACTAACATTAGCGTACGTATTCCATTTGTTTTGTTTTAGCCGCGACAGTCTGAAGACGTTTGCGAACAGTCTGAGAAGGTAGTATGTGGCGAATGGAAGTGTCTGCTTTGGGTCTAAACTGCCGCTAAAAATAATCAATTGTAGGAATTCAATTTAGTAGGAATTGCCAAATCATTTTCATTTTGAATTTTGTCGCTAAAAAGTCAGTAATCCTTACAAAAAGTAGTTTGATGTTTCACTAACGTTTTGGAATGTGTATTCAAATCGTTCAACTGAAATTGTTACTCTTTTCACATCAGATCTTTTTCAAAACTGAAAAAACTATTAGTGAAATAAAGATCTGAATTTGGCTGCTGTCTAAATGCAGTCTTAGGGAAACATATGAAGTTGAATAAGAATGTTTGCGACTGGCATTTGTGAACTGGGCTCGGTCTACTTCAGATGTGGAACGCATACACTGGAATAGAGATTAGCCCTAGGCTACATTTACAGATTACAGGCCTACATATAGACATGTGCATTCATCGGCCTGAAACACTGTTTTGTTTTTGTTACTACCACTTAAACTATTTACAATCTATGTATCTGGTATTATATTAGATCTTCCTTTACTTTTGTACCCTAAAATCCTGGAATGTAATTTTAGCTGATGTTGACAAAATCATAAATGCGCCCCTGTTGCCAATTTCCATTGATCTGTTGGATGATTAACTAGTGGGGCACAGGAACCATGACAGGAACAATGCAGCTTGACCCTGGCTGTCTTTTTAGTAAGTGAACCCAGTTTCTTCCTATCGATGTCTTTATTCTGTCTACTCCCCACCACCCCCAGGATCCCATCTCTAGTCTTGGTTTGTTCCCCAGTAATGCTACATTGATGATGCTATAATGAAGGTGGAGCACAACCCGACACACTACGTGTCCTTTGTAGGGCTGACCCCATTTAGTCGACTGGTCGATTGTTTGGTCGATAGGCTGTTAGTCGACCGAGATTTCTTTAGTTGAGCAGTTGCAATTTTGTCATGGTGCACAAGACACCCATCTGATTCGCGCCTTACTCAGTGGTCTAATCCATTGCGGAGGCCACAGGGATGGCACAGTCCATCATTCTAATACATGTGATACTGGCATTTTATATAGTTATATTATATAATAATGATGGTGCAACGCTAATAAATAAATACAATTATAACATGCGCTTTCCTCCGCATTTGCTGTCCACGGTTCTGAAACGTAATCTTCAGTGCGGTGTAGAATTGGCACCTTTTCCAATGTTGCTATGTGCATAATAGCAAAATTAACCAGCATATTGGGATTGAGAACATTGCGGCGGAGGCAGCAGCAGCAGAGACGAGGAA
This sequence comes from Oncorhynchus kisutch, assembly GCF_002021735.2. Taxonomy (NCBI): domain Eukaryota; kingdom Metazoa; phylum Chordata; class Actinopteri; order Salmoniformes; family Salmonidae; genus Oncorhynchus; species Oncorhynchus kisutch. The sequence goes on from NC_034184.2 coordinate 2,742,027, forward strand.
AAAGTATTTGCCTTAAACCCTATTCTGACGGGATTAGTTTTACTGGCACGACACCACAACTATAATTTTTGTCCCGTCCAAATCTGCCATATCAATCATATGTACTTTGCAGAAGAGTTACAAATCCAGCCAGAATAATCAAATGTTTTTTGGGAAACTCCAAGGTCCTCTGATAATACCAGTCCCATGCGAATCAACATCCCTGTATTTTGAGATAAATGTCTTAGTTTGACAGGTGTTGCTCGTGGTTTGAGCAAGAGAACTAACTGATTGGATACATAGCCTAAACATGAAGGCCTACATGTATCAACTTTCACAGTGAATGCTTTTGTTCATATGTTTTATGTGTATTAATGGAATATTGGCAAATGCATCAGTAAAAAATATTGCACATATTTAATGTAACCCTTGCTGTAAATGGATCACAAAGCAGCATATAACTGCCTAAATATTTTGAAATGGAAAGTTCACTTTCGCATCCTTAAAACTAATTTTAAGTGCACTGTTTAGCTCACATCTGAAGGCTGGGGGGCATTTAGGATGTCTAAAATATCCTAATGATTATTTTTTAATCAATCTGTTATTTTACCAGATAAGTTGACTGAGTCTCATTTGCAGCAACGACCTGGGGAATAGTTACAGGGGAGAGGAGAGGGATGAATGAGCCAATTGTAAACCAGGGATTATTAGGTGACCGTAATGGTTTGAGGGCTAGATTGGGAATTTAGCCAGGACACTGGGGTTAACACCCCTACTCTTAAGATAAGTGCCATGGGATCTTGAATGACCTCAGAGAGTCAGGACACCAGTTTAAGGTCCCATCTGAAAGACTGCACCCTACACAGGGCAGTGCCAATCACTGCCCTGAGGCATTGGGATATTTTTTCTTAGAACAGAGGAAAGAGTGCCTCCTACTGGCCCTCCAACACCACTTCCAGCAGCATCTGGTCTCCCATCCAGGAACTGACCAGGACCAACCCTGCTTAGCTTCAGAAGCAAGCCAGCAGTGGTATGCAGGCTGGTATGCTGCTGGTGAGGGTGATTATGATCATACTTCCTCAGTTCAAATATTTTGGTGACACTATACCAAAGATGGTTTGGTACGGTTTAGAAACTTGGGAACCAAGCTCTAATCATCAATGTAGCCCAGTTATCGCCTGGGCTCAATTTACAAAAAAAGAAGGAATTACAGGGGGCAGTTTGAAAAAAAAAAAAAAATCTGCCTCTGGAATAACAGAATTATGGGGTAATAATTACATAACCAACATTCTCTAGTATTACTAGTCCTGTGCGACTAGGGCTTTTTATTTATTTTTAACCTTTATTTAACCAGGCAAGTCAGTTAAGAACACATTCTTATTTTCAATGATGGCCTGGGAACAGTGGGTTAACTGCCTGTTCAGGGGCAGAACGACAGATTTGTACCTTGTCAGCTCGGGGGTTTGAACTCACAACCTTCCGGTTACTAGTCCAACACTCTAACCACTAGGCTACCTTGCCGCCCCTAGGCTTAGCCTAGTTGTATAAGAAAATTGAGGATCGAGCAAACCCCAACTTGATTAGGTCTATAAATCAATAGCCTAACTGTTAAATGTGCCTGGCTTTATGTCATCCATATACAGTGCATTTTCATCAGTATTCAGACCCTTTACTCAGTACTTTGTTGAAGCACCTTTGGCAGCGATTACAGCCTTGAGTCTTCGTGGGTATGATGCCACAAGCTCGGAACACCCCTATTTGAGGAGTTTCTCCCGTTCTTCTCTGCAGATCCTCTCAAGCTCTCAGTTTGGATGGGGAGCGTCGCTGCACAGCTATTGTCAGGCCTCTCCAGAGATGTTCGAAGGGGTTCAAGTTTAGGGTCTGGCTTGGCCACTTCGAGGACATTCAGAGACTTGTCCCCAAGCCACTCCTGCGTTGTCTTGAATGTGTGCTTAGGGTCGTCCTGTTGGAAGGTGAACCTTTGTCCCAGTAGGAGTGCCTGAGCGCTCTGGAGCAGGGTTTGACCAAGGATCTCTCAACTTTGCTCTGTTAATCTTTCCCTCGATCCTGACTAGTCTCCCAGTCCCTGCTGCTGAAACACATCCCCACAGCATGATGCTGCCACTCATGCTTCACTGTAGGGATAGGTTACCATAGTAATGCAACTCAAGTCTTGTGCCTGTGAGATTGTCTAATAGCTGCGTTGTCTTCTCTTTCCTAGCAGTTGAAACTCAAACGTTGAAAAACAACCTAGCTTATGAACAAAACCATGTAAATTAGACCAACTTTTATGCCTGTGCAGAGCGCTTCTAAAAACAAATCTTTAACTCCGCTCTTCACTTGTGCACAGTCCCGAACCAGGCAGTGTTGCAGCTCGAAGTGGGATAGGATTCATAGTTCTTTGACTTTGCGCGATTCATTTACCAGCTATGAAACAAAATGGCAGAAATACTTTGTAAAATAAATGCTCCAATATACTTGACTATTTTTATTAACGAATACAAGTGAAGTGCTCACTCTGTGGCATTCTGACCACCCGCCAAAGAGCTGGTGAAATAGACATCTTATCCGCCAATGCCAAAATCTACCCGCAGGTGGCGGGTGTCAAATTTAGGCCCTGCGTGCAACTATAGCTTTCCTCAACAGAAAACACATTTGGCAGAAAATAACTTAATTTTCATCAGATGACAACAGAAGTGCAACATTATTTGACTAGCAGCCACACAAGTAAATGAGCTTACAATGAAAAAGCAAGGTATTTTTTGCAAATGATGCATGGCCATCATATTTCTAATGTTAATCATAGAATGTAGCCAGCTACATTTCCTAATGTTTTTATTGAAGTTAATCTTGCATTTTACCGGACAAAAGTATGCTACACCATGCTGATAGAATGCCAGTTTGTGAATTCTCATCCAAGTGGAGAAGTGCAACTGAAGCACAAAATTAGTCTGATGCCGACTAGAAATTACAATAATAAGCATTTTAGATTTTAAGCAGTTTCTTTCTTCTTTGAGAAAACAAAGAATTGTGCATTAACGCGACCCTGTAGAACACTGCTGTGCATACGCCTATACGCTTTGCACTATGATAGACACTAGAAGGCTCTGTGCAACATTGCTAGAAGGCTGAACTTTAATCTGTTGTATCTCTCCCAACTTTTGTCATAGGATTCATTCCCTCAGGAAACAGCAGACTGTCTCAATGATGATATATATATATGTGTGTGTGTGTGTGTGTGTATGCATACTCCGTTTCAGGTACACCCCTCTAGTAATGGGTCGGGGGCCTCCTTTGTCTACAGAACAGCCTGAATTCTCTGGGGCATGGAAACATTGCTCCAATGGTATCAAGGGACCTAACATGTGCCAGAAACTTGCCGCACACCATTACACCGTTGACACCAGGTAGGATGGGACTATGGCCTCATGCTACTTACGCTAAGTCGACCAGGTGCTGTTTTTCCACTCAATTGTCCAGTGGTGTGATCGCGTGCACACTGGAGCTGCTGCTTCTTGTTTTTATCTGATTGGAGTGGAGCCAGGGTGGTTGTCGGCTGTAATAGCTCATCCGTGACGAGGACTAATGAGTTGTGCTCCGAGATGCCGTTCTGCACGCCGTTATTCGCCTGTTTGAGGCCCACCTATTAGCTTGCACGATCCTTGCCATTCTCCTTTGATATCTCTCATCCTCAAGCTGTTTTGCCCCACCGCGCTGCTGACTGGATGTTTGTTTGTTTGTCGCACCATTCTCGGTAAAGCCTAGACACTGTCATGCGTGGAAAGCCCAGGAGGCCGTTTCTGAGTTACTGGTGCCTGGCACCGAGGATAATACCACGCTCAGTTGTTTAGGTCACTTGTTTTGCCCATTCTTACTTTCAATCTACACAGTAACTGAATGCCTGAATTCCTGTCTGCCTGCTTTATGTAGCAAACCACAGCCTCGTGACTGTCTGTAGGAGCAAACCATTTTCTTGAACGGGTGTACCTAATAAACTTGCCACAGTGTATATTGGCCCAGAACCATATATATCTACCTATATGCCTCTTGATAGGCCTATCATGTGATGTAGCCTATGTGTGTCTATGGTTAGGCTTGATACAAACTGACAGGGAAGGTTTCACAGGGTCTGTCTGTGTGACACATATATAGACGTTCTGACCCTGATGCCCTGAGGGGTAGCCTAGTTCACTAAGCCAGGTGATTTGCCATATCTTGTTTGTACAACTGACCGTTCAGGCTATTATCATTGTCATGTTGTGAATCGTTTGCACCATGTCTTCCAGGCAAAAGACGTGTCTTTTTACGGTGAAATTCTGACCTGCTGCCTCTGAAACTATGATGTGGTTTTGATGATGTAATGGTCTTTGGACCTAGTGAATGTCACGGATTAGAAGTTTAGTAGTGGGAAGGACTGGTCTGGAATCATTGCTGTTCTTGATTTTTTTCCCCCCGTTGCCATTAGCCTACGCCCCCAAACAACTCAACTCTTTATTGCTGATCGGCCTGCTCCTGTTCGTCAAGCCTGGAATCTGATCCCTTCTCAGAGTTCAATAGTCATGAACAGGGCCTAAATCAACTTTTTGTTGTATTCAACCATGGTGGCAGGCAGATGAAAAAAATCTATCAGCCACTCAGATTGTTAATCAGCCAAAATACCCCCCCCATAATTACATAAACTGATGACCATTCTTTGTATTGTTTCCAGAACAAGAAATTAGGTTACTGTGGTAATGTGGCCACGAGGTGTGTGAGAATGTGACTTAGTAGTTGACAGCTTCTCTTCGCCATCAGTGGAAGCAGCACATTCAAACTAACAATAAACAAAACAATGTAAATAGCCAAGAAACACGCACAAAAAACAGCCATAACAATGACACTTTGCTGACTTGAGTAAATTAGACCAATGTTTGTCTGTGCCAGTGCCTCCAAAAATGAATCTATCAGCGTTTCACTCAGTATGCAAAGCTGTTGTGCAAAGCTGTTGCTGCGCAAGGTAGAATGTAGGATATGTATTTATTTGTGCTATAAGCAGCTATGAAACAAAACAGCAGAAATACTTTGAAAATGGCTGCTTTAGTGTTTTTCTGCTAGAAATCTCAACTCGTACATATGCCCATATGCTTGGCTATTCACAAATGCGAATGCCAACGTGGCTGGTGAAGTAGACATTCTTACCCGCCAATACCTAAATCCTACCCACCAATTTTATGCCCTGGTCATGAAGCTGCTGCTTGCAAATGCTTGCAAATACATGATAGGATAGAGGATGGTTTTGTTGTTGCTACCCTCTAGGGAGATCTTTGTAACTGATCTAAGTATATTTAGTCTGTGGCATGCAATATTCTGAAAGGCCTCTCAGCCATGTGTAATTTGTATAGTTTGCTTCCCAGAACACTAAGCCCCGCCCCCTGTCACTCGAGCAGTGGTTCTTCCTCACTGTTATATTCACGAGAAGTTTCCATGCTGTTCCATTAGGTCAAATGCAGTCAACAGATTGTTCCAAACAAGAACAATGCTTCTTTCCACTTACCATAAATCTTTCCAGTTCGTGAGAAGGCTTTTTTCCCCCTTCTAGTAATTCTATGATCAGCACACATGTGTCTCTGGTCATGCTATCCTGGTCCCCTGGGTTCTATCACCTGCTCTGTTCAGGACAACTGTTGATTCTCAATAGACTGGGTCACGTTCAGTTGGCAGGACATGTCCTATGAGAAATCGAAGGGGGGGGTTCATGGTAGTCAATGGTTTCACCCAGACAGATTCATGAAAGTCACCATCGTAAGTAATAAACCATGCAAGTGATATTTTCTATTGGTTACTTTTGTTAGGTAGCATAAATAGGTAGGCTGCTAGCATTGTGATCACTGGTCTGTGTGAATGAAGCCAGATGGTAAAACGTCCATTTTATTCAGATATTTGCACATGCATTTTTTGTATGTACATTTAAAAAAAATAATGGAATATCTACATAGGTGTACAGATGCCCATTATCAACAACCATCACTCCAGTGTTCCAATTGCACGTTGTGATAGCTAATCCACGTTTATCATTTTAAAAGGCTAATTGATTGTTAGAAAGCCCTTTTGAAGTAAAGAGGTGACTCTGGGATGCTGGTCTTCTAGGCAGAGTTGCAAAGAAAAAGCCATATCTCAGACTGGCCAATAAAATGAAAAGATTAAGATGGGCAAAAGAACACAGACACTGGACAGAGGAATTCTGCCTAGAAGGCCAACATCCTGGAGTCGTCTCTTCACTGTTGACGTTGAAACTGGTGTTTTGCGGGTACTATTTAATGAAGCTGTGAATGGGAACTCAAGTGCCATCAGGCGCAGGGAAGTCAAATTACTCACTGCTTCATGTATGGATCCACAGCAGGGACTCCTAGCTTGACTGCAGAGGAATGGAATGTGGCCAAATACTCTGCTGTCAGTCATAGAGATCTGAGAAGCAGGCCGACTTATTGAACTCCTCCCTGTTAAAGATTTTGGAGCTGTGCAAAGGAAATGTGGCTCGCTGCATTTCAGCCGTAGTCTGGCATTTCTACTAGTCATAGCCTATGCAGAGTTCTCAGGGCTAGCCTCGATTTTATTCTAGCCTTGTCCTCTTATTTTCCTGTTCTCTTTTATAAACAAGGCTACTTCACACATTGTCACAGGAAAAATGTTGTTGTATTGAATTGACTATGAATTGTTTACTATCATCATGTCATTGTTATGGCTTTTTTAGTGTGTGTGGCCGTCGGTGGCGTTTTTAGATGAGGGACGATGATAAAAATGCTTCATGAGGATAGCCTTATTTCTATCACAGCATATTGGTTGACTGTCATTCATATTCCCTTCACCCAGCTCAATAAAACATTGCTAGGTTTAGGCCTACTACTTGAAACACACATTTCCCTGTACCCATCTTTAGGTTGCTACAATCTAGCCTATGAATGAAACTTTACAGGGTGCCATGGTCGGGAAATTTTAGTAATCAAGGTTACAGTGACACATTCAATACCTGCTTTGCACAATCTTGCTTGCATCTAGCTGATCTAGGGTGTAATTGTTAGTCCAACAGTTTCTATTGGACAAATTCAGGTATGTTTATAACCATTCTGTTTGCTTCCGTTTAACCGAATCGGCGGAATGAATACATCCCTGAGCACACGCAAAGTTCACTTTCATATCAGCCACATAAAAACAGCACAAATTACTCTGCTCATTGTGTGTGTATACAATTCCTTCTCGCATTCATCAACTCGCTCTCCTCACCCTTTCCCATCGTTTGTGGACCTCAGTGCACAACACATCCGTTGTCTGTGGCAAGGCGAAAAAACTTTTCCAACCCAAACCTTCATATTGTATCAGGACCGTTAACTGCTACATACAGCATATATAACATAACCGTTAACCGCTACATACAGAATATATAACACATCGTTGTCACGTCAGTCAACTAGAACTACTAGGACTAACGTGTTAGTAAACCCGCTACAATCATGCAGTACAGTGTATAATCAGCAAACAGTTTAGCAGTTACGCTGGCTGGCCCCGGTGGCAATAAATGAATAAAACCAACTGACTTGGAAGAGGTCCCGTGTTGGATAGTCAGCTAGCTAACATAGCATCCCACTCTGTTTGAGCCGGGTGTTTGAGTATCTTAATCTAGGTAGCTGCATTTGCTAGCAAAGTGAAAGTTTAAAAAATATATATATATTATAATAATACAACCAAATATAGCTCTCTCCCTTAATTTTGGAAGAATTGAATTTGTTCAGAACTGTTCAACTATTGTCTTTCTCTCTCTTTGAGTCAATTGCTCACCACATTTTATACACTGCAGTGCTAGCTGTAGCTTCTGCTTTCTTTACTAGATTCATTATCTGTTCCTTTGATTAGGTGGACAATGTCAGTTCGTGCTGCAAGAGCTCTGATAGGTTGGAGGACGTCCTCTGGAAGTTGTCATAATTACTGTTTATGACTATGGAAGGGGGTGAGAACCATGAGCCTCCTAGGTTTTGTATTGAAGTCAGTGTACCCAGAGGAGGAGAGAAGGTACCTGTCCTCCGGCTACACCATGGTGCTACCCCACCGAGTGCTGGTGAGATTACTATAGACCTTCATTGCAAAACAGTGTCTCTTTTAATAAATTATTTGATGATATGTGACTATCCTCAGTATAATTTTATCTATTAAACATAACTTTAAAACAAATATTAACTTCACTAGGGTAGGGGGCAGCATTTGGAATTTTCAATGAAAAGCATGCCCAAATTAAACTGTCTACTACTCAGTCCCAGAATATAGGATATGCATATAATTAGTAGATTTTGATAGAAAACACTCAAGTTTCCAAAACTGTTAAAATAATGTCTGTGAGTATAACAGAACTGATATGGCAGGCGAAAACCCGGGGAAAATCCAACCAGGAAGTACTATTATTTTGAAAGGCTGTTTTTCCATTGAAAGCCTATCCACCATACAAAGACTGCACTTTCACCGGATGTTTGTTTGAGACAATGCATTTCTGACCACAATGCGCCAATGTAAACTCAGAATTTTGGATCTAAATATAAACTTTACCGAACAAAACATACATGTATTGTGTAACATGAAGTCCTATGAGTGTCATCTGATGAAGATCATCAAAGGTTAGTGATTAATTGAATCTATATTTCTGCTTTTTGTGACTCCTCTCTTTGGCTGGAAAAATGGCTGTAATACTCTGTGAATAGGCACTCACCTAACATAACTGTTTGGCTTGCTTTCGTCGTAAAGCCTTTTTGAAATCGGACACTGTGGCTGGATTTAAAATGGTGTAAAATACATGTATGTTTCAGGAATTTAAATTATGGGATTTCTGTTGTTTTGAATTTGGTGCCCTGCAGTTTCACTGGCGGTTGACGAGGTGGGACGCTACCGTCTCACGTACCCTAGAGAGGTTAAAATATTTTATTGTTTGTAATTCACTGAGGAAGATGGTCCTCCCCTTTCTCCTCTGACGAGCCTCCACTGGTGTGTAGTTACTCTTTAATTGAGGTGGTGCCAGACTGTTTGGGTAGCTGTGTTTCTGTAGCCATAGGTGGTGTGAATTTCACAGTTGGGGAAGCTAATTTTCACCATAAAAATGTACCTTTTATGATAAAGCATTCCATGCATCATTGCATTTGCAGACTTATATAAGATGGCCTACTATTCCAGATCTTCGTAATTTAGACTAATAAAAGAACCCAATCACTGTTCACAAAAAAGACTGCATGGCTGAGTGCATTGTGGCATAGAGTAAGGCTAGGCTATAGGCCTGGGATGGGCAACTCCAGTCCTCGGTGGCCTGATTGGTGACACATTTTTGCTCCAGCTAACACACCTGACTCTAATGACCAACTAATAGTGGTCTTCAGTTTAGATAGCAATTAGTTTAGTCAGCTGTGTTTGCTAGGGATGGGGCGAAAAGTGACACCACTCCGGCCCCCGAAGACTGGAGTTGCCCATTCCTCCTATAGGCTATATAAGATACGCTTCTTGGCCTTTTTATAAACACATTTCATGCAATTCTATTACTTACTGGAGACAGTAGCAGGGTCTTTTTTTACAGTGTAGACTACTCTGCTGATACTGATAAACAGATCAATAAAAACAACGTTGTCTGATCCATAGAATAGGCCTACGAGAAGGTGAGCCAGGTGACATCCATCCAACCTGGAGGAGGAAATGATAGTCCAAAAGCAAACTTTCAAGTGCCACTGACCCAACAATGATAGTGAATATGCGCAGTAACTGGGGATATGAGCCAATAAGATGGGCTATATCAAGGGTACTCAATTTACCCAACGAGGTCTGGAGCCTGCTGGTTTTCTTTTCTACCTGAAATTTCTACCTGATTTTCCAGGCTTAAATTGGTGCCTGATTAGAGGGGAGCAATGAAAAAATGCAATGGAATTGGCTTTGAGGTCCAGAGTTGCGTTAGAGGGGTCTTATGCTGTTCAATCAATTAAGGAGAGAATTTTGATAACTATAAAATAAAGATTAGTCTTTTCATTGTCTTCTCTTTACAGTAATAGCCATTTGCTTTCCAAACTATGATGTCATAATGCGAAATGCCTGGCTGGGTCTCTACTTTTCATTGATGGTCGCAACTCAACAATCATCTTTGGTATTTGCCGTGCGTGCTACCCAAATTGTGTGTCCTTCCGACTGCATGCTATGCGATGGAAAAAAGAAAAAATAAAACATTTATAGCTTTTTCTTTTAAAAGAAGCTAATGATCATCTGTGGCCAAAGCATGCTTTCTGGTGTCAGCCTATTTTGAATTATTTTATTTACTTCTGTATAGATAGGAGTAGGTGATTGTTATTCAATTTACCACCTATGTCTGTATCACACTTCAAAACAAATGGCCACGGGATTGATACAAATACCTGCCAGGTAGGCAGAGGCTACTTTGTAGTTAACTTTTAGTTGCATTTCCATCTACCCGAAGACGTTAGGCTGTCATTGGCATCGCTAACGGCTACACAGCGGTAGACATATGCCCTACACGCACACGGGCATTCCCCTGCCTTTGTATTTTTTTTTAAATGTGTGTTGCACTGCCAAGTCAAACGGTTGCAAAAGCAATGTTTTGGTCACAATATCGAAAACTGAGATATGGTTGTTTTGGCTGTCCTCTCTTCCTCTCCAGATGAGGACGTCCCTGCAGATAGGGTTGTTTTGACTCTCCTCTCTTCCTCTCCAGATGAGGACGTCCCTGCAGATATGGTTGTTTTGACTATCCTCTCTTCCTCTCCAGATGAGGACGTCCCTGCAGATGGGGTTGTTTTGACTATCCTCTCTTCCTCTCCAGATGAGGACGTCCCTGCAGATGGGGTTGTTTTGACTATCCTCTCTTCCTCTCCAGATGAGGACGTCCCTGCAGATGGGGTTGTTTTGACTATCCTCTCTTCCTCTCCAGATGAGGACGTCCCTGCAGATGGGGTTGTTTTGACTATCCTCTCTTCCTCTCCAGATGAGGACGTCCCTGCAGATAGGGTTGTTTTGACCATCCTCTCTTCCTCTCCAGATGAGGACGCCCCTGCAGATGGGGTTGTTTTGACTATCCTCTCTTCCTCTCCAGATGAGGACGTCCCTGCAGATATGGTTGCAGAAGAATCCGGTCCAGGAGCTCAGAATAGTCCTTACCAACTTCGAAGAAAGTCTCTACTACCCAAGAGAACAGCAGCGTGTCCAGCAAAGACTAACATGGAGGTGAGTCATAAGCATGGGATGTGTTCCAAATGGCTCCCTATATAGTGAAGAACGTTTGACCAGTAGTGCACTATACAGTATAGGGTGCCGTTTTGGACAGACCCTATGTGTGATGTATGTGGAAAGACTGCAAACAATATTTAAGTGGCTACATGCCTGAGTCACCGAGAGGTGGTGGGTCATTCTGTGTCCTCGGGTAGGGTCCTGGGTAAAAGGGGCTTCTGCGGCACCTTCAACTAGCCACAGCATTGTGGAATGTTCAGATAGAAATCTGTTGTGTAGAATAAACATGATGCGTCTCTGACATATAGAATAATGTATCATATCAGCTCTACTCATTACATATCTATTTTTTTGCCTGCTGAAAATGGATCAGCTCACCTAACCTGGACTGAGTGCTGCTGGTTATAAATAAATATCGCAAAAAGCTGTACTCTGACCTAGACTAGTGAGCAATATCAGCATTCTACCCACAATGGTGTCTTCTTAAGCATTAGGCTCAACCCATGGGCTGAATTTGATCATTCACCTTTCCATCTTTGCATAATTGATAAGTATTTCGCTAGCGGCGGTGATTAATTGAACTTGATTTATTAAAAACAATGCTGAAATATTAATATGGTTGTTTTTAAGCAGATGACCATGGTCTGTTCCATCAAAACGTGTCAGCTGTCAAGGCTTATAACAATCTATTTTTCTTTCTATACGCAGGGTGCTTCCACTTCAGCCACAGAAGACTTTGGCCATCGGGCAAAGCGTGCCAGAGTGTCAGGAAAGTCTCAAGATTTAACAGGTAAAATAATACTTTCTAACATTATGTTTTTGTTTAATTTGTATTTATTAGAATCTCTTTCAGCCCATCCCAGGATAATCTTCCAAATGTCTGTAAAAGACAACAATGACGTACACACTACAGTAAAACCAAGGACAAATGTTTTGGTGAATAACATGTTATGAGAATTGGAGGTTGAAAATGCCCCTACTCTCTGTATTGGACCTTGTTTCTGTCCATCTCCTGTTATTATTTTGGATGTGTGAATACCTCCTCCAATAATAAAGTTTCCCTCTGGTTGTGTTCATCACTAGCAGCTCCCGCAGAGCACTACCTCCAGGAGAAGCTGCCAGACGAGGTGGTTCTGAAGATCTTCTCCTACCTGTTGGAGCAGGACCTGTGTCGCGCAGCATGTGTCTGCAAACGCTTCAGCGAACTGGCCAATGACCCCATCCTCTGGTGAGTGGCTGGTTGGCTGTCTGCTTGACTGGGTTGGTTGGCTGTCTGCTTTGACTGGGTTGGTTGGCTGTCTGCTTTGACTGGGTTGGTTGGCTGTCTGCTTTGACTGGGTTGGTTGGCTGTCTGCTTTGACTGGGTTGGTTGGCTGTCTGCTTTGACTGGGTTGGTTGGCTGTCTGCTTTGACTGGGTTGGTTGGCTGTCTGCTTTGACTGGGTTGGTTGGCTGTCTGCTTTGACTGGGTTGGTTGGCTGTCTGCTTTGACTGGGTTGGTTGGCTGTCTGCTTTGACTGGGTTGGTTGGCTGTCTGCTTTGACTGGGTTGGTTGGCTGTCTGCTTTGACTGGGTTGGTTGGCTGTCTGCTTTGACTGGGTTGCTTGGTTGGCCGGCTGTCTGCTTTGACTGGGTTGCTTGGTTGGCCGGCTGTCTGCTTTGACTGGGTTGCTTGGTTGGCCGGCTGTCTGCTTTGACTGGGTTGCTTGGTTGGCCGGCTGTCTGCTTTGACTGGGTTGCTTGGTTGGCCGGCTGTCTGCTTGACTGGGTTGATTGGTTGGCCGGCTGTCTGCTTGACTGGGTTGATTGGTTGGCCGGCTGTCTGCTTGACTGGGTTGCTTGGTTGGCCGGCTGTCTGCTTGACTGGGTTGCTTGGTTGGCCGGCTGTCTGCTTGACTGGGTTGCTTGGTTGGCCGGCTGTCTGCTTGACTGGGTTGCTTGGTTGGCCGGCTGTCTGCTTGACTGGGTTGCTTGGTTGGCCGGCTGTCTGCTTGACTGGGTTGCTTGGTTGGCCGGCTGTCTGCTTGACTGGGTTGCTTGGTTGGCCGGCTGTCTGCTTGACTGGGTTGGTTGGCTGGCTGGCTGCTTGGCTGGCTGGCTGTCTGCTTTGACTGGGTTGGCTGGCTGCTTGGCTGGCTGGCTGGCTGTCTGCTTGGTTGGCTGTCTGCTTTGACTGGGTTGGTTGGCTGTCTGCTTTGACTGGGTTGGTTGGCTGTCTGCTTGACTGGGTTGCTTGGTTGGCTGTCTGCTTGACTGGGTTGCTTGGTTGGCTGGCTGTCTGCTTGACTGGGTTGCTTGGTTGGCCGGCTGTCTGCTTGACTGGGTTGCTTGGTTGGCCGGCTGTCTGCTTGACTGGGTTGCTTGGTTGGCCGGCTGTCTGCTTGACTGGGTTGCTTGGTTGGCCGGCTGTCTGCTTGACTGGGTTGCTTGGTTGGCCGGCTGTCTGCTTGACTGGGTTGCTTGGTTGGCCGGCTGTCTGCTTGACTGGGTTGCTTGGTTGGCCGGCTGTCTGCTTGACTGGGTTGGTTGGCTGGCTGCTTGGCTGGCTGGCTGTCTGCTTTGACTGGGTTGGCTGGCTGCTTGGCTGGCTGGCTGTCTGCTTGGTTGGCTGTCTGCTTTGACTGGGTTGGTTGGCTGTCTGCTTTGACTGGGTTGGTTGGCTGTCTGCTTGACTGGGTTGCTTGGTTGGCTGTCTGCTTGACTGGGTTGCTTGGTTGGCTGGCTGTCTGCTTGACTGGGTTGCTTGGTTGGCTGGCTGTCTGCTTGACTGGGTTGCTTGGTTGGCTGGCTGTCTGCTTGACTGGGTTGCTTGGTTGGCTGGCTGTCTGCTTGACTGGGTTGCTTGGTTGTCTGCTTGACTGGGTTGCTTGGTTGGCTGCTTGACTGGGTTGCTTGGTTGGCTGCTTGACTGGGTTGGTTGGCTGGCTGGCTGGCTGGCTGCTTGACTGGGTTGGTTGGCTGGCTGGCTGTCTGCTTGGCTGGCTGGCTGTCTGCTTGACTGGGTTGCTTGGCTGTCTGCTTGACTGGGTTGCTTGCTTGGCTGGCTGTCTGCTTGACTGGGTTGCTTGCTTGGCTGGCTGGTTGGCCGGTTGGTGGGTTGGCTGGCTGGCTGTCTGCTTGGCTGGTTGGGTGGCTTTCTGCTTGGTTGGCTGGGTGGTTGCTTGGCTGTCTGCTTGGCTGGTTGTCTGGTTGGCTGTCTCCTTGGTTGGTTGTCTGCTTGGATGGTTGCTTGGCTGGCTGTCTGGCTGGTTGGTTGCTTGTCTGGCTGGCTGGTTGGTTGGCTGGCTGGTTGGTTGGCTGTCTGCTCGGCTGGTTGGTTGGCTGTCTGCTCGGCTCGGCTGGTTGGTTGGTTGGTTGGCTGTCTGCTTGGCTGGTTGGTTGGTTGTCTGCTTGGCCGGTTGGTTGCTTGGCTGGCTCTACTTGGATGGTTGCTTGGCTGGCTCTCTGCTTGGTTGGTTGCTTGGCTGGCTGTCTAGTTGGTTGCTTAGCTGGTTGGTTGCTTGTCTGGCTGGCTGCTTGGCTGGATGGTTGGCTGTCTGCTTGGCTGGATGGTTGGCTGTCTGCTTGGCTGGATGGTTGGCTGTCTGCTTGGCTGGATGGTTGGCTGTCTGCTTGGCTGGATGGTTGGCTGTCTGCTTGGCTGGATGGTTGGCTGTCTGCTTGGCTGGATGGTTGGCTGTCTGCTCGGCTGGTTGGCTGTCTGCTCGGTTGGTTGGTTGGCTGTCTGCTTGGTTGGTTGGCTGTCTGCTCGGTTGGTTGGTTGGCTGTCTGCTCGGCTGGTCGGCTGTCTGCTCGGTTGGTTGGTTGGCTGTCTGCTGGGTTGATTGGTTGGCTGTCTGCTCGGTTGGTTGGCTGTCTGCTCGGCTGGTTGGCTGGCTGGCTGGTTGGCTGTGATTGGCTCTCTGCTCGGCTGGTTGGCTGTCTGGTTGGCTGGCTGTCTGTTCGGTTGGTTGGTTGGCTGTCTGTTCGGTTGGTTGGTTGGCTGTCTGTTCGGTTGGCTGTCTGCTCGGTTGGTTGGTTGGCTGTCTGCTCGGTTGGTTGGTTGGCTGTCTGCTCGGTTGGCTGTCTGCTCGGTTGGTTGGTTGGTTGGCTGTCTGCTCGGTTGGTTGATTGGCTGTCTGCTTGGCCGGTTGGCTGCTCGGTCGGTTTGCTGTCTGGTCGGTTGGCTGGTTGATTGATTGGCTGTCTGTCTGCTTGTTTGGTTGGCTCTGGTTGGCCGGTTGGCTGTCTGTCTGCTCGGCTGTCTGCTCGGCTGTCTGCTCGGCTGTCTGCTCGGCTGGTTGGCCATCTGCCCGGCTGGTTGGCCATCTGCCCGGCTGGTTGGCCGTCTGCTCGGCTGGTTGGTTGTCTGCTCGGCTGGTTGGTTGTCTGCTCGGCTGGTTGGTTGCTTGGCTGGTTGGTTGTCTGTCTGTCTGCTTGGTTGGTTGGCTGTCTGCTCGGCTGGTTGGTTGGCTGTCTGCTCGGCTGTTTGGCTGTCTGCTCGGTTGGTTGGTTGGTTGGCTGTCTGCTCGGCTGGTTGGCTGTCTGCTTGGCTCATTGAATGGCTGTCTGGTTGGTTTGCTGGCTGGCTGGCTAGTTAGTTGGTTTGCTGGCTGGCTGGCTAGTTAGTTGGTTGGCTGGCTGGCTGGCTAGTTGGTTGGCTGGCTGGCTAGTTGGTTGGCTGGCTGGCTGGCTAGTTACCTTGCTGGCTTGCTGGCTGGCTGGCTGGCTGGTTAGTTGGCTGGCTGGCTGGCTTGCTGGTTAGTTGGCTGGCTGGCTGGCTTGCTGGTTAGTTGGCTTGGTTTACCTGGCTGTCTGCTTGGCTGGCTGGCTGGCTGTCTGCTTGGCTGGCTGGCCATTTGGTTGTTTGGCTGGCTGG
Source organism: Oncorhynchus kisutch (assembly GCF_002021735.2). NCBI lineage: Eukaryota > Metazoa > Chordata > Actinopteri > Salmoniformes > Salmonidae > Oncorhynchus > Oncorhynchus kisutch. Next base: position 2,758,098 of record NC_034184.2, read on the forward strand.
CCATTTGGTTGGTTGACTGGCTGGCTGTCTGCTTGGCTGGCTGTCTGCTTGGCTGTCTGCTTGGCTGGCTGGCTGGTCGGTTGGTTGACCCCACAACTGGCTAGTTGGCTGGCTGGCAGGCTAGTTGGCTGGCTGCTTGGCTAGTTGGCTGGCTGCTTGGCTAGTTGGCTGCCTGGCAGGCTAGTTGGCTGCCTGGCAGGCTAGTTGGCTGCTTGGCAGGCTAGTTGGCTGCTTGGCAGGCTAGTTGGCTGCTTGGCAGGCTAGTTGGCTGCTTGGCAGGCTAGTTGGCTGCTTGGCAGGCTAGTTGGCTGCTTGGCAGGCTAGTTGGCTGCTTGGCAGGCTAGTTGGCTGCTTGGCAGGCTAGTTGGCTGCTTGGCAGGCTAGTTGGCTGGTTGGCAGGCTAGTTGGCTGGTTGGCAGGCTAGTTGGCTAGCTGGCTGGATAGTTAGCTAGCTGGCTGGCTGGCCGGCCTTTTGGTTGGTTGGCTGGCTGGCCGGCCTTTTGGTTGGTTGGCTGGCTGGCTGGCTGGCCGGCCTTTTGGTTGGTTGGCTGGCTGGCTGGCCGGCCTTTTGGTTGGACTGTTAGCTGTTTGCTTGGTTGGTTGGTTGGTTGGCAGGCTATTCCGAGTGTACCCATAGGTGCAAAGCTAGGTTGAATATAAAAGGTTAAGAGGAAGATTCTAATGTCCCGTAATGCTTTAAATAAATTAGGAAGAATTGTAAACAATGGGACCCGCAATGCTAGTTAGCACTGAACACACGACTCTGTTTATTTTCAAAAGTTTCCGCATGGAATTGTTCGGTTGTCCTAATTTGGGCATCTTCAACCAAATGTAATGGATCTAATCTGGAACACATACTGTCTTTCCCCTCCTGCGCCCCCCAGTGTGTTATCGCTTGAAGTTCCCTGTCTTATGGTGTCCTGTCTGGCTGTGCCTTGCTTTGCTTCACAGGAAGAGGCTGTACATGGAGGTGTTTGAGTACACGCGTCCCATGATGCATCCTGAGGCGGGGAAATTCTTCCAGATTAACCCAGACGAGTACGAGCAGCCCAACCCGTGGAAGGAGAGCTTTCAGCAGCTGGTAGGACAACGACCCCATGACCTCTTTTCCCACACTGCCCTTACTGTTACTCACTCACCTCTGACCTATGGAAACCCTCTCTGTCACTCAACCATATAGATACTCCTAGTGCTGCTAAAACAGTCAACAGCTTGTACAGACATATGAATACAAGAACACTGTGGAGTCCCAGTAATTCTATCTGTTTATTTATTTTATTATTTAACCTTTATTTAACTTGGCATGTGAAGTTCCAGTGGGGTGACATGTGATTATAGAAGCAATCCCACCATTAGTATTACTGTGCTATAATAATGGCCAGATTCATTGATGTTTTTTTGTTTTTGTTTGCAGTATAAAGGAGCACATGTGAAGCCAGGCTTCGCAGAACACTTCTACAGTAATCCTGCCAGATACAAAGGAAGAGAGAACATGCTTGTAAGTGTGTTTGTTTGAGAGAGTTTAAGGGCCAGTTTCCTTGACACTGATTTAAGCCTAGTCCTGGACTAAAATGTACACTGAATGAAGAATCTCCATTGCCTAAGCTTTAAAGTAATGGGAGTGCTTGTTGAGAGGACGACTGGATACTATTCTGAACTATTTGTATGGTGAGCTTTCTGGCAACCAGAGCTGCTGAGGCGTCACCCAAGTGGTGATACACAGAGTGAAGGAGGAGAAGTCCAGTGGCTATAAGTCAGGTTGGTTCCCAGACTAACCGTCTAAAAGATCAGCAGCAGACTCCATCACCATCCTCTGACCAGCATTCTCCACTCAAGACATTAACTGACCCTCTCCATCTTCAGAAGATGCATCTGTCAAAGACCTGGCCTCTACTGGTTGACCAGTCATGATATATTGCTTGTTTGTTTTTTGCTCTTGAAGCACTTCGAGATTCTATGAAAAGCGCTATAGAAATGTAATTTATTATTTGTATTGATATAGGCCTAACTTTTTAGTTCAGGACTATGCTTTTTAATCTGTGGGTTGTTATTGGGTGATTGATCATCATGAGTTCACTGTGACATCGCTGTAACACACTTCTCTATGGTGCCTCTTCAGTACTATGACACCATCGAGGATGCCCTGGGAGGTGTTCAGGAGGCCCACTTTGACGGCCTCATATTCGTACACTCTGGGGTCTACACTGATGAGTGGATTTACATCGAATCGCCCATCACAATGATAGGAGCTGGTACGTATTAATTCTGTTCATTGTTTTCTGTACCGTACACCGTCTGTTCCCCGTCTATCTACTACAGGTCGACCGATTATGATTACTGGAAGACCAAAAAAAAGCCGAAACCCGATTAATCCGCTGATTTCTTCTTTTTTTAAAAAGTGTTTTATAAATAAAAATTGTAAAAAAAAAATTAAGCTAATTTTTTTTTTAAATTGTAATAATGACAATTACAACAATACTGTATGAACACTTATTTTAACTTAATATAACACATCAATAAAATCTATTTAGCCTCAAATAATGAAACATGTTCAATTTGGTTTAAATAATGCAAAAACAATGTTGGAGAAGAAAGTAAAAGTGCAATATGTGCCATGTAAAAAAAGCTAACGTTTAAGTTCCTTGCTCAGAACATGAGAGCATATGAAAGCTGGTGGTTCCTTTTAACATGAGTTGTCAATATTCCCAGGTTTTAGGTTTTAGTTATTATAGGAATTATAGGACTATTTCTCTATACCATTTGTATTTCATATACCTTTGACTATTGGATGTTCTTATAGGCACTTTAGTATTGCCAGTGTAACAGTATAGCTTCCGTCCCTCTCCTCGCCCCTACCTGGGCTCGAACCAGGAACACATTGACAACAGCCACCCTCGAGCATCGTTACCCATCGCTCCACAAAAGCCGCGGCTTTTGGGGAACAACTACTTCGAGGTCTCCGAGCGAGTGACGTCACCGATTTGAAACGCTATTAGCGCGCACCCCGCTAACTTGCTAGCCATTTCACATCGGTTACACCAGCCTAATCTCGGGAGTTGATAGGCTTGAAGTCATAAACAGCTCAATGCTTGAAGCACAGCGAAGAGCTGCTGACAAACGCACGAAAGTGCTGTTTGAATGAATGCGTACGAGCCTGCTGCTGCCTACCACCGCTCAGACTGCTCTATCTATCTTAATTATAACATAGTAACACACAGAAATACGAGCCTTAGGTCATTAACCTATTTTGACTCTAGGGGCAGTATTTTCATTTTTGAAAGAAAAAAAACGTTTTAAACAGGATATTTTGTCAGGACAAGATGCTAGAATATGCATATAATTGACAGCCTTGGATAGAAAACACTCTAACGTTTCCAAAAGTGTAAAGATATTGTCTGTGAGTATAACAGAACTGATGTTGCAGGCTAAAGCCTGAGAAAAATCCACTCCGGAAGTGCCCCATATTTTGAAAGCGCTGCGTGCCAATGAGTCCCCATTGAGCTGTGAATGTGCTATGAACCAGCTTACGCTTTCTACGTATTCCCCAAGGTGTCTACAGCATTGTAGTTTTACGCATTTATGTTGAAGAATACCCGTAGGGGGCTACATTGCGCAAGTGGTCACATGATGCTCCCGCAGAAAACCTTGCGTAAAATACTGAGGTAGCCATTTTTCCAATCACTTCTTATGAGAAACCAACTGCCTCGACGGATATATTATCGAATATATTTGTTAAAAACACCTTGAGGATGGATCCTAAACAACGTTTGCCGTGTTTCTGTCGATATTATGTAGCTAATTTAGAAAAAAGTTTGGCATTGTGGCATTTTTCGGTCGATTTCTCAGCCAAGCATGGTGAAGAAACAGGAGCTTTTACAGCGCCTACAAAAATAATATTTTTGGAAAAAAGGAACATTTGCTATCTAACTGGGAGTCTCCTGAGTGAAACCATCCAAAGTTCTTCAAAGGTAAATTATTTAATTTGGTTGCTTTTCTTATTTTTGTGAAAATGTTGCCTGCTGCCAGCAGAGCCTAGCATAGCATTATGCCATGATAAACTTACACAAATGCTTGTCTAGCATTGGCTGTAACGCATATTTAGAAAATCTGAGATGACAGTGTTGTTAACAAAAGGCTAAGCTTGTGTTTGAATATATTTATTTCATTTCATTTGCGATTTTCATGAATAGGAAAAGTTAACAGGTCACTGACCATCTCGAATCCCACCGTACCTTCTCCGCTGTGCTATCTGGTTTCCGAGCCGGTCACGGGTGCACCTCAGCCACGCTCAAGGTACTAAACGATATCATAACCGCCATCGATAAAAGACAGTACTGTGCAGCTGTCTTCATCGACCTTGCCAAGGCTTTCGACTCTGTCAATCACCATATTCTTATCGGCAGACTCAGTAGCCTCGGTTTTTCGGATGACTGCCTTGCCTGGTTCACCAATTACTTTGCAGACCGAGTTCAGTGTGTCAAATCGGAGGGCATGCTGTCCGGTCCTCTGGCAGTCTCTATGGGGGTGCCACAGGGTTCAATCCTCGGGCCGACTCTTTTCTCTGTATATATCAATGATGTTGCTCTTGCTGCGGGCGATTCCCTGATCCACCTCTACGCAGACGACACCATTCTATATACTTCCGGCCCGTACTTGGACACTGTGCTATCTAACCTCCAAACGAGCTTCAATGCCATACAACACTCCTTCCGTGGCCTCCAACTGCTCTTAAACACTAGTAAAACCAAATGCATGCTTTTCAACCGTTCGCTGCCTGCACCCGCACGCCTGACCAGCATCACCACCCTGGATGGTTCCGACCTTGAATATGTGGACATCTATAAGTACCTAGGTGTCTGGCTAGACTGTAAACTCTCCTTCCAGACTCATATCAAACATCTCCAATCAAAAATCAAATCTAGAGTCGGCTTTCTATTCCGCAACAAAGCCTCCTTCACTCACACCGCCAAACTTACCCTAGTAAAACTGACTATCCTACCGATCCACGACTTCGGCGATGTCATCTACAAAATTGCTTCCAACACTCTACTCAGCAAACTGGATGCAGTTTATCACAGTGCCATCCGTTTTGTCACTAAAGCACCTTATACCACCCACCACTGCGACTTGTATGCTCTAGTCGGCTGGCCCTCGCTACATATTCGTCGCCAGACCCACTGGCTCCAAGTCATCTACAAGTCCATGCTAGGTAAAGCTCCGCCTTATCTCAGTTCACTGGTCACGATGGCAACACCCATCCGTAGCACGCGCTCCAGCAGGTGTATCTCACTGATCATCCCTAAAGCCAACACCTCATTTGGCCGCCTTTCGTTCCAGTTCTCTGCTGCCTGTGACTGGAACGAATTGCTCTTTTGCACTCCAATATCTCTACCTGTACATGACCATCTGATCATTTATCACAAAATTGTAATTATTCGCCCTACCTCCTCATGCCTTTTGCACACAATGTATATAGACTCCCCTTTTTTTCTACTTGTTAATTGTTTACTCCATGTGTAACTCTGTTGTCTGTTCACACTGCTATGCTTTATCTTGGCCAGGTCGCAGTTGCAAATGAGAACTTGTTCTCAACTAGCCTACCTGGTTAAATAAAGGTTAAATAAAAAATTAATAAAAATGTATGTCCGTTGCGTTATGCTAATGCATTTGAGGCTATGATTACGCTCCCGGATACGGGTTTGCTCGTCGCAAAAGGTTAAGGACATTACATCAAAGTTGGATCAGCCTGTAGTGTGGTTTTCCACTTAAATTTTGAGTGTGACTCCAAATCCAGACCTCCATGGGTTGATAAATTTGATTTCCATTGCTAATTTTTGAGTGATTTTGTTGTCAGCACATTCAACTTTGTAAAGAAAAAAGTATTTAATAAGAATATTTCATTCATTCAGGTCTAGGATGTGTTATTTTAGTGTTCCCTTTATTTTTTTGAGCAGTGTATAATTTCGATAACAAAACGTTTATTTTTTTCTGTGAAATACGGAACCGTTCTGTATTTTATCTAATGGGGGGGCATCCCTAAGTCTACATATTGCTGTTACATTGTACAATCTTCAATGTTATGTCATAATTTTATGTACAATTTTGGCAAATTAATTTCTGTCTTTTTGTTAGGAATAAATGGTCTTCACACAGTTCGCAACAAGCCAGGCAGCCGAAACTGCTGCATATACCCTGACTCTGTTACATAGAACGCAAGAGAAGTGACACAGTTTCCCTAGTTAAAATAAATTAATGTTAGCAGGCAATATTAACTAAATATGTAGGTTAAAAAAGATATACTTGCGTATTGATTTTAAAGAAAGGCATTGATGTTTATGGTTAGGTACATTTGTGCAACGACAGTGCTTTTTTCGCAAATGCGCTTGTTAAATCATCACACGTTTGGCGAAGTAGGCTGTGATTCGATGACTGAATTGCCTAGTTAAATAAAGGTGTGTAAAAAAAATTGACTTTTTTTTTTTAAATGTCCAAAAATACCGATTTGTTATGAAAACTTGAAATCGGCCATTCCAATTCATCGGTCGACCTCTACTATCTACCCACTTGACCTTGCAACATGGTTCATTGACTATCTTTGCTGGACACTTGTAGCCCAGTGTTGTCTTTTGCCCTGCCCTTTTAAACCCCAATACTGTGTTTTTTCAACAGCATCTGGTAAAGTAGCAGACAAAGTGATCATTGAGAACACCAGAGACTCAACGTTTGTCTTCATGGAGGGCTCAGAGGATGCATACGTTGGCTACATGACCATCAAGGTGAGGTCTTATCCATGACTTACATAATATGGGCCTAGCTGACTGTTGGTGTATGCCTGGACTCAACAGTGGTCCAAATCATATTGACTCTGTATAGTGGTCCTCATCATGTTGTCATATTCACCCTGTACAGTGGTCCTCAACATATTCTCATATTGGCTCTGTACTGTGGTCTCCATGGTATTGTCATATTGGCTCTGTACGGTGGTCTTCATCATGTCATATTGGCTCTGTATGGTGGTCTTCATCATGTCATATTCACTCTGTACAGTGGTCCTCATGTTGTCATATTGACTCTGTATAGTGGGCCTCATCGTCATATTGACTCTGTATAGTGGGCCTCATCGTCATATTGACTCTGTATAGTGGGCCTCATCGTCATATTGACTCTGTATAGTGGGCCTCATCGTCATATTGACTCTGTATAGTGGGCCTCATCGTCATATTGACTCTGTATAGTGGGCCTCATCGTCATATTGACTCTGTATAGTGGGCCTCATCGTCATATTGACTCTGTACAGTCGGCCTCATCGTCATATTGACTCTGTACAGTGGGCCTCATCGTCATATTGGCTCTGTACAGTGGTCCTCATCATATTGTCATATTCACTCTGTACAGTGGTCCTCGCCCTATTGACTCTGTACAGTGGTCCTCGTCCTATTGACTGTACAGTGGTCCTCATCATGTTGTCATATTGGCTCTGTACGGTGGTCCTCATCATATTGTGACATATTGACTCTGTACGGTGGTCCTCATAATCAAATCAAATGTATTAGTCACATGCACTGAATACAACGGGTGTAGACTTTACAGTGAAATGCTTACTTACGAGCACTTAACCAATAATGCAGTTTCAAAAAATACTGATAAGAATAAGTTGAAAGTAACAAGTAATTAAAGAGCAGCAGTAAAATAACAATAGCGAGACTTTGTACAAGGGGGTATTGATACAGAGTCAATGTGCGGGGGCACCGGTTAGTTGAGGTAGTATGTCCATGTATGTAGAGTTATTAAAGTGACTAAGCATAGATGACAACAGAGAGTAGCAGTGGTGTGGAGAGGGGGAGGGTGCAATGCAAATAGTCCAGGAAGCCATTTGACTAGATGTTCAGGAGTCTTATGGCTTGGGGGTAGAAGCTGTTTAGAAGCCTCTTGGACCTAGACGTGGAGCTCCGTTACCGCTTGCCGTGCGGTAGCAGGGAGAACAGTCGATGACTAGGGTGGCTGGAGTCTGACAATCTTTAGGGCCTTCCTCTGACACCGCCTGGTATAGAGGTCTTGGATGGCAGGAAGCTTGGCCCCAGTGACGTACTGGGCCATACGCACTACCCTCTGTACTGCCTTGCGGTCTGAGGCCAAGCAGTTGCCATACCAGGCAGTGATGCAACAGTCAGGAGGGTGCAGCTGTAAAACCCTTTGAGGATCTGATGACCCAGGCCAAATCTTTTCAGTCTCCTGAGGGGGAATAGGTTTTGTCATGCGCTCTTCATGACTGTCTTGGTGTGCTTGGACCATGATAGTTTGTTGGTGGTGTGGAGATCAAGGAACTTGAAGCTCTCCACTGAAGTCCCATCGATGAGAATGGGGGCATGCTCGGTCCTCTTTTTCCTGTAGTCCACAATCATCTCCTTTGTCTTGATCACGTTGTGGGCGAGGTTGCTGTCTTGGCACCACACGACCAGTTCTCTGACCTTCATATAGGCTGTCTCGTTGTTGTCGGTGATCACTGTTGTGTCATCGGCAAATATAATGATGGTGTTGGAGTCGTACCTGGCCGTGTTGTCATGAGTGAACAGGGAGCACAGGAGGGGACTGAGCACGCACCCCTGAGGGGCCCCTGTGTTGAGGATCAGCATGGTGGATGTGTTGTTACCTACCCTTGCCACCTGGGGGCAGTCATATTGACTCTGTATAATGGGCCTCATCCTCATATTGACTCTGTATAGTGGGCCTCATCGTCATATTGGCTCTGTACAGTGGTCCTCATCATATTGTCATATTGACTCTGTACAGTGAGCCTCATCGTCATATTGACTCTGTACAGTGGGCCTCATCGTCATATTGACTCTGGACAGTGGGCCTCATCGTCATATTTTTTTTAAATCTCTATTTAACTAGGCAAGTCAGTTAAGAACAAATTCTTATTTTCAATGACGGCCTAGGAACAGTGGGTTAACTGCCTGTTCAGGGGCAGAACGACAGATATGTACCTTGTCAGCTCGGGGATTCGAACTTGCAACCTTTCGGTTACTAGTCCAACGCTCTAACCACTAGGCTACCCTGCCGCTATTGACTCTGTACAGTGGGCCTCATCGTCATATTGACTCTGGACAGTGGGCCTCATCGTCATATTGACTCTGGACAGTGGGCCTCATCGTCATATTGACTCTGGACAGTGGGCCTCATCGTCATATTGACCTTGTACAGTGGGCCTCATCGTCATATTGGCTCTGGACGATGAGGCCCATTGTAATATTGGCTCTGTACAGTGGGCCTCGTCATATTGGCTCTGTACAGTGGTCCTCATCATGTTGTCATATTCACTCTGTATGGTGGGCCTCATCATCATATTGACTCTGTATGGTGGGCCTCATCGTCATATTGACTCTGTATGGTGGGCCTCATCGTCATATTGACTCTGTATGGTGGGCCTCATCGTCATATTGACTCTATAGTGGGCCTCATCGTCATATTGACTCTGTACTGTGGTCCTCATCATATTGTCATATTGGCTCTGTACTGTTGTCCTCATCATATTGTCATATTGACTCTGTACTGTGGTCCTCATCATAATGTCATATTGACTCTGTACAGTGGTCCTCATCATACGAAGGGAACTGTTGACATGATATCAGTTGTGGATGTTAGTCATATGTTATGAATGACTCCTATCTTAGTCCTACATAATAAACTAACTCCCTTATGTTTGTCTGCCTCTCTTAGTTTAATCCTGATGATAAGTCTGCCCAGCACCACAATGCCCACCACTGTCTGGAGATTACAGTCAACTGCAGTCCCATCATTGACCACTGTATCATACGCAGCACTTGCACAGGTACCTTACAACACAATGTCTCCATCTCTCCACAGACCTACCGGCCTTTCACTAAGCGTAGTTTTAGCATCTCAGACCTACCTGCCTTTCACTAAGCATAGTTTTAGCATCTCAGACCTACCGGCCTTTCACTAAGCATAGCTTTAGCATCTCAGACCTACCGGCCTTTCACTAAGCATAGCTTTAGCATCTCAGACCTACCGGCCTTTCACTAAGCATAGTTTTAGCATCTCAGACCTACCGGCCTTTCACTAAGCATAGTTTTAGCATCTCATACCTACCTGCCTTTCACTAAGCATAGCTTTAGCATCTCAGCCCTACCGGCATTTCACTAAGCATAGTTTTAGCATCTCAGCCCTACCTGCCTTTCACTAAGCATAGTTTTAGCATCTCAGACCTACCGGCCTTTCACTAAGCATAGTTTTAGCATCTCATACCTACCTGCCTTTCACTAAGCATAGTTTTAGCATCTCAGACCTACCAAGTGCAATCTAATTTTCATGACACCTAAATGTATTATAATGATCATAGCTCATAGGGCAATATTTTGACAGTGTCTTCCACACATGGAATTGAGACAGTGGGTGGGTATCTGTCTGAGAAGTGTAGTGGATACACCGGGCTCTACCATGCTCACCTGGCTGGCTCTACACCTGTTGGTTTCAGTGGGCTCAGCGGTCTGTGTGAGCGGCCAGGGCGCTTGTCCCACCATCAAACACTGCAACATCAGCGACTGTGAGAACGTGGGGCTTTACATCACTGACCATGCACAGGTAGGTAACACACACTACTTTTCCATATGGCACTTGATTACTCAAATCATCCCATTTCCAAGACTGTGCTGTAAAACTCTGCATTCTTCGTTCCCAGGGAATCTACGAGGACAATGAGATCTCCAACAACGCTCTGGCAGGGATCTGGGTGAAAAACCATGGCAACCCTATCATCAGACGGAACCACATCCACCACGGCAGAGACGTGGGCGTCTTCACCTTCGACCACGGCATGGTGAGATGACACTATTGTTCTGGTCTGGCTACCACTGAGATGATGCTCCATTAGGGTTGCAAAGGGTCGGGAATTTTGCTTATAGCAGTGAACCTTTTTTTGTGGGATACACAAGGTAATTCTGGGTCTTGTGGCATATTTTGGTTAAACTATCCCCAATTCAATGAAATTGTAACCCTCTGCATGCACAGTGCATTCTTCCATCACATGTACAGCTGATTCTCAAGATCTTGCACACTAATGAGATGCTATTGAGCCTACACTACTACACTGAGCCAAGGACTACATGCTTTCTTGTAAGTTTTGATTACACTACTGGGTGGGGTGAATATATTTTATGACCTACATTTATTTTTTTTGTTAATTAGCAAATGGTAGCCTACAGAAAAGTGTGTTTTTAAATCATTTCTAACTTGTTACCAGTTTCTGCTATTTAGTTTTTGCTACCATGTGGGTTTTAGCTTGCTTGAGCCTGCTAACTGAGGTGTGTTAATTCACCTGTTTCCATATATGTTTAATTTTAAAATATTTGTCTTACAAAGGAGTTGGTTAATCTAACTGCTTAACTATTTATCTGTACATGCAATTTAATTTTTTATATATATTTTTTAACTATTGTTTCTGATCTTTACAGGAAAATGCCACGAGCACTATCTGATGTGTGGAGACATTTCACTGCAGCTAATGTAGAAGGAAAAGCTGTGTACATTTGCAAATGCTGTGCCAAATCATATGTGAAGAATGCAACAAAGATGCGGAATCATCTGGTCAAGTGCATAAAGTTCCCTCAGCGCTCAGGTATTTTCACTGGTGACAGACAATGCTGCAAACATGAAGTCTGCTTGGTCTAAAGTGGAGGATTCCTACCCTCACATCACACCCATTGGCTGTGCTGCTCATGCATTGAATCTGTTCCTCAAGGACACCATGGCACTGAAAACAATGGATACACTCTACAAGAGAGCCAAGGAAATGGTTAGGTATGTCATTAAGGGTCATTAAGTTATAGCAGCAATCTACCTCACCAAGCAAAGTGAGAAGAATAAGAGCACCAGATTGAAGCTGCCCAGAAACACCCGTTGGGGTGGTGTTGTCATCATCATCGATGCCATCCACGTCTCCTGGATGGCATCGAGTCTCTCCAAGAAATGGCCATATCACAGTCTGCCGATATGGACAGCCCCATCAAGAGGATCCTCCTGGATAATGTATTTTGGGAGAGATTAAGTAGCCTGAAACCTATAGCAGTAAACATTGCACGGATTGAGGGAGACAATGCCATCCTGTCTGATGTTCAGACTCTGCTTGCAGATGTAAGAGAAGAAATCCGTACTGCCCTGCACACTTTACTGTTGCTCCAAGCAGAGGAAACTGCAGTTCTGAAATACATCAAAAAGCGTGAAGACTTCTGCCTGAAGCCCAAACACGCCGCAGCGTACATGTTGGACCACAAGTATGCTGGCAAGAGCATCCTGTCTGGTGCAGAGATCAACAAGGCCTATGGTGTCATCACTACCATGTCTCACCACCTTGGCCTGGATGAGGGCAAGGTTCTTGGCAGTCTGGCACAGTACACTTCCAAGTAAGGGCTTTGGGATGGAGATGCAATATGGCAGTTGTGCCAACATATCTCATCAGCCACCTGGTGGAAGGGACTTTTTTCCCCTGTTGCCTCCATCCTCCAAATCCCACCAACAACAGCCGATTCAGAGGGCAACTGGTCCTTGTTTGGGAACACACACACACCAAAGCACGCAACATGCTGACCAATACAAGGGTTGAAAAATGGTGGACATCCGAGCATATTTTAGGCTTTTTGAGCCTGACAACGAAACACCCTCAACAAGCTTGGAAAGTTACAGTGAAGATGAGGCCTGAGTCTGATGTTCAAGAAGTGGACATTGAGGAAGTCCAGAGAGAAGACATGGACGCCTGAGAGGAAGACAACCAAAGCTTTCTAGACTATCATTTTACAGATGTATGTTGGAAATGTCTTTGGGAGATGCGATGGATCATTGGAGATCGTTCAGTGAAATCATCCCATGTGAAGAGCCAACTCATTTAATTAAAGTTCAATTTGTAACTAAATTGTTTTTTGTTTTTTTCTATTATGTCTACTTATGATAAGATAAAAAGGTTCATGTTTCTGTTTCCATATATGGTAAATATATCCAATGCAAAAAACATTTAAATGGTATTAATATTAATTTGCATATATTTCCATTCATTTCCATATATTCCCTTCAATTCCCACGGAAGGTTTCCACCACTGAATATTCCCCAAAATGTGCTACCCTATGCTCCATATTGGTCTGGTCTGGCTACTCCTGAGAGATGACGCTCAATATTGGTCTGGTCTGGCTACCCCTGAGAGATGACGCTCAATATTGGTCTGGTCAGTCTACCCCTGAGAGATGACGCTCAATATTGGTCTGGCCTGGCTACTCCTGAGAGACGACGCTCAATATTGGTCTGGTCTGGCTGCCCCTGAGAGATGACGCTCAATATTGGTCTGGCCTGGCTACCCCTGAGAGATGACGCTCAATATTGGTCTGGTCTGGCTACCCCTGAAAGATGACGCTCCATATTAGTCTGGCCTGGCTGCCCCTGAGAGATGACGCTCCATATTGGTCTGGTCTGGCCTGGCTACCCCTGAGAGATGACGCTCCATATTGGTCTGGTCTGGCTACCCCTGAGAGATGACGCTCAATATTGGTCTGGTCTGGCTGCCCCTGAGAGATGATGCTCCATTTTGATCTGGACTACAGTTGTGACTAGAGGCTCTTTCTCATTCTTCCTCCATCCCTTGCATCCTCTCGCTTCCTTCTCTATCGTATTGTAGGATAATGTCTAAGGTCCCTCATCTGACATTCTTCAATGCGTTTTGAGGAGCGTATGCAAGGTAATGAGGAAAGATTTGAGGAAGAACCTTGGTTTCTACCGTAGCTGGCGAAAAAAGTGTATTTCTGCTGTAAATACTCAGTCTGTAGCCGTTCTTGTTCTTAAAGAGAAGTGTTGCCTCCCGGTTTCATCCGACTGTAGGTTTTGAAGACCCACCATTGGTTTTAGTTACATAAACCTTAATCCACAGCTTCTAAAAACATGGAAATCTATTCCTAATTTTGGTTACACAAGACATCGGATTGAGGTCATTTTCTAAATAGAAAATGAACGTTTTTTTTGAACACCTTGCTCTTCTCAACTGTATTTTGGAGAAAGTCTAAGGTTTCTTTCCTGTGAAGTTCTTATCCAATGCTTCTGAAAAGGAGGAGTGATGATCTGATGACTCGAGAAAAGATTAATTGAGAAATAGCCATGGTATTCTGATTTATTACTGACGCGACGGTCTCCTCCTGCAGGGCTACTTTGAGAGCTGCAACATCCACAGGAACCGCATAGCTGGCTTTGAGGTGAAGGCGTACGCCAACCCCACGGTGGTGCGCTGTGAGATCCACCACGGACAGACGGGAGGGATCTACGTGCACGAGAAGGGCCGAGGACAGTTCATCGAGAACAAGATCTATGCAAACAACTTTGCTGGAGTGTGGGTCACCTCCAATAGCGATCCTACAATAAGGTCAGTGGGGTTTCGGGTCAAATACATACATCACTTTTCAAAAAAGAAAATCCTCTTTCGTGCTCGCTCTCTCTTTCGCTGTCTCGTCTCTCCCTTTGTGCATTATGCAATCTATATTACATTGTATTGATGCTGATGTGTAAATTGATAGTCAATGGTGCCATTTTTCCACGGTGTGTCAATCACAGGGGCAACGCCATCTTCAACGGTAACCAGGGTGGCGTTTACATATTCGGTGACGGCCGAGGCCTCATTGAGGGGAATGATATCTACGGTAACGCCTTGGCAGGGATCCAGATCAGGACGAACAGCTGCCCAATCGTACGACACAACAAGATCCACGACGGACAGCATGGGGGCATCTATGTGGTAAGTAGAACTTTCTAGAACCTTTTTAAATGTGTATTTAAAGAAAGCACATAATCACATGTTTAGTACTTATGAAGCTCATAGCTGTGGTTTATCTGCAACCCTTTAGCATATTTAACCACTGTTAGCCTGCCATATTAGTGTTAAATAAACCTTCATACAGTAGGCAACAGACTGACAGAGGATAAGGATGTTAGTAATGTAATTCATGTGTGTCTCCCCTGTAGCATGAAAAGGGACAGGGGGTGATTGAGGAGAATGAGGTCTACAGCAACACGCTGGCAGGAGTCTGGGTGACCACAGGAAGCACACCTGTCCTCAGGAGGAACAGGATACACAGTGGGAAACAGGTATGGACATAGAGGGAGAGTTGCATTTATTAGGGATCCCTCTTCCTGGGGCCCAAACACACCAAAGCATACACATTACATATAAAACAGTGAACAATGTTCGTACTGAATGAGCTAAAGATAACAGTACATCATATAACATCCCTACACCACCACATATCCACACCATGTTCAATACCACCATACAACAATATCACAATGTGTGTGTATGCATTCACCTTTGTGTGTCTGGAGGGGGGGGGGCACACACTGTCAGTTCAGTTGGCTCCATGGGCCACTCATCTCCCACAGATGGATGGATGAATGCAAACTAAACACTCCCACCTCCCCTCTTGTCTTGTGGGTCATACAGGTTGGTGTCTACTTCTACGACAACGGCCATGGAGTGTTGGAGGACAATGATATCTACAACCACATGTACTCTGGAGTTCAAATCAGGTCAGTGAAAGGGCTGGAACTCAAAATTAATAGACAACCACACGGTGGGACCCACTGACAACCACGCGGTGGGACCCACTGACAACCTGTGTAAATAATGTAGTGCATGTTGCTGTTTTAATAAAGGCATTTAAGATGATTTATCACATTGCTATGCACTTTTTGTCATACTATTGATTTTAATTATATGCATTGATTGATTTGTTGGTTAATGTTTCCCACTGTAACAGAACTGGAAGCAATCCCAAAATCAGACGGAACAAGATCTGGGGAGGTCAAAATGGAGGCATTCTGGTTTACAACTCAGGTGAGAAACCAACTGTTAGTCTATCCATCCTCTGTCTCCTCTCAGCTTGATTTTGTCGGCAGAGGGGTGAAGCAAGCACATATTTTCTTCAGAAAGTATACCTTTTCCACATGAAATTCATGATGCAGAACAGTTAAGACATCCTGGATTTACAGGTTCTGAGTGGAGTGGCTCCATCACATTCCTGTGTCACTCAGATGCTCCCTCATGAACTCTATAACCATGATACATGAAAGGGGGACCTCTTGGCTGATATCCTGACTGTTTCAGGTTTGGGCTTCATCGAGGACAATGAGATCTTTGACAACGCCATGGCGGGGGTGTGGATAAAGACGGACAGCAACCCCACCCTCCGGAGGAATAAGATCCACGACGGGCGAGACGGAGGGATCTGTATATTCAACGGAGGACGAGGTTTACTGGAGGAGAACGATATCTTCAGGAACGCCCAGGCAGGGGTCCTCATCAGCACCAACAGCCACCCCATCCTGAGGAAGAACAGGATATTTGACGGCTTCGCTGCAGGTGGGTGACGCTATGCTAGAAAGCAGAGTTCAGTCCAGAGTTGTGTTCATTAGGAACCATATGAAGGAAAGCAGACTGACAGGGGCAGGGACTACCTGGATTGGTCCAATAACAAATGCTGCAAAAAATGTATTTGACTGTGTGCGTATTAAGCATGACCAGGCAGTATTTAGCTTTGACTCCATGTGATTAATAGGTAGACGTTAACCCTATCAGTCCCGAGACTCCAGCTAAAATCGGCTTTTTGTTTATCTGACTTACATTTTTCTGCATGTCCAGCCCTTATATTTAGACATTTCTTTTACCATTTTATTTTCAGGACGGGGCTGAACACAAACCAATTTCACATAAACAGTTGCATTCATGAGTTTAATAGACTGAAAATAAATGTCCTCAAGCAAAATCCTGATCAAAATGAATTCGTATGAATGCTGTAAGTACAGAAATGGTTTCATCCCTGGGAAATGAATATCCAACTAGTCAGTAACAACTGTGTGGAGTTTGTGACAGCAACTATGTGAGCGTATCACAGTATTATAGACACTATATAGAAGAAACTCTTACCGTTTAACGGTTCTTGTGTAGCTTGTTAGCGACAGAGTAAAACATGTCACGTGCGTTTTCGTGAGAGTCCCAGCTTTTCATAGATAACTTGTGGCTCAAACCATCGACTCTACAGACGTTTTTGTAAAAAGACCCAGGATCCACCCTTGTCTCACAAAACAGCTCAAACACAATGTTTAAATGGGGTTAGAATTCCAAATTGCGCCAGCGTTGCAGTGGGTGGGACTCATTGGGTTAACTGAAGAGGTGGGATCCAATCCCAAATGGACACGTATATGGACATCTGCTCGTCGAACATCTCAGTCCAAAATCATAGGCATTAATATCGAGTTGCTCCCCCCCTTTGCTGCAATAACAGCCTCCACTCTTCTGGGAAGGCTTTCCACTAGATGGTGGAACATTGCTGCTGGGACTTGCTTCCATATTAGTGAGGTCGGGCACTGATGATTAGGCCTGGCTCAGTCGGCGTTCAAATTCATCCCAAAGGGGGTTGAAGTTCAGACTGTGCAGACTAGTCAAGTTCTACCACACCGATCTCGACAATCCATTTCTGTATGAACCTCGCTTTGTGCACGGGTGCATTGTCATGCAGGAAAGGGCCTTCCCCAAACTGTTACCACAACGTTGCAAGCGGAATCGTCTAGAATGTCATTTGTATGTAGAATGTATGTTGTAGCATTAAGATTTTCTTTCACTGGAACTACATTTATTTTATTATTTGACCTTTATTTAAGTCAGTTAAGAACAAATTCTTATTTACAATGACGGCCTACCGGGGAACAGTGGGTTAACTGCCTTGTTCAGGGACAGAAAGACACACACCTGTCTATATAAGGTGCATGTCAGAGCAAAAACCAAGCCATGAGGTCGAAGGAATTGTCTGTAGGTACCAAAAAAATGGAATGTCCCCAAGAACACAGTGGCCTCCATTCTTAAATGGAAGAAGTTTGAAACCACCAAGACTCTTTATAGAGCTGGATGCCCGGCCAAACTGAGCAATCGGGGGAGAAGGGCCTTGTTTAGGGAGGTGACCAAGAACCCCATGGTCACTCTGACAGAGCTCCAGAGTTCCTCTGTGGAGATGGGAGAGTTTGCCAGAAGGCACCTTCAGAAACAAGATTAGCTGTTCTGATGAAACCAAGATTGAAATCTGTGGCCTGAATGCCAAGCCTCACATCTGGAAGAAACATGGCACCATCCCTACGGTGAAGCATGGTAGTCACAGCATCATGCTGTGGGGGTGTTTCTCAGCTGCAGGGTCTAGTCAGGATCGAGGCATTTTCAGAAAGGTCCTTGATGAAAACCTGCTCCAGAGTGCTCAGGACCTCATACTGGGGTGAAGGTTCACCTTCCAACAGGACCACGACCCCAAGCACACAGCCAAGACAACGCAGGAGTGGCTTCGGGTCAAGTCTCTGAATGTCCTGGAGTGGCCCGGACTTGAACCCAATCGAACATCTCCGGGGAGACCTGAAAATAACTGTGCAGCAACACTTCCCATCCAACCTGACAGAGCTTGAGAGGATCTTCAGAGAATGGGAGAAACTTCCCAGATACAGGTGTGCCAAGCTTGTAGCGTCATACCCAAGAAGACTTGAGGCTGTATTTGCTGCCAAAGGTGCTTCAACAAAGTAAAGGGTCTTTCTAGAAACCTGTTTTTGCTTTGTCATTATGGTGTATTGTGCATAGATTTTGTTTTTTTACATATACCTTTTTGTAAAAGTCTTTAACCTAACGTGGAAAAGGTCAAGGGGTCTGAATACTTTCTGAAAACACTATAGTGTGTCTCCACATTGCCGTCTGATAGTTTGTTTAGGTGGAAGTTTAACTATATTATACTATTGAAATTCTCTCAGATCTCCACAGGTGCTTAGGGGGTCCTGAATCTCCACTTCCCCCATGCTGATCCTGACCTGTCTCTGTTTCTATGTCTACCAGGTATTGAGATCACCAATCATGCCACGGCAACCCTGGAGGGCAATCAGATCTTCAACAACCGCTTTGGAGGGTTGTTTCTCGCATCGGGTGTCAACGTTACAATGAAAGGTAAAAGAGAACGTATTGTTACTAGAATCTAACATTATAGGAACTACTTATGGTCAGTCTCTTTGGCAAAATGGTGGTTTTGAATTCTCTGAAATTGCCTCTAAATTACTTTTTCTTATCTGTACCTGGTCTGATCCAACCCCCCCCCCCCCCCCCCCCCCCCCCCCCCCCCCCCGTTCTCCTGTATTCCCCCCCAGATAACAAAATAATGAACAATCAAGATGCCATTGAAAAAGCTGTGAGCAGAGGTCAGTGCCTGTACAAGATTTCCAGTTACACCAGCTATCCAATGCACGATTTTTACAGGTAATAATTTCTTACCCTGTGTGTATAGATATCTCTACACATATCTGGATATATAGAGAGAGAGCGTTAGAGATATCTTTACACATCTGGATATATATATATATATATAGAGAGAGCGAGAGAGAGATCTCTACACATATCTGGATATATAGATGGAGAGATCTCTACACATCTGGATATATAGATGGAGAGATCTCTACACATATCTGGATATATAGATGGAGAGATCTCTACACACATCTGGATATATAGATGGAGAGATCTCTACACATATCTGGATATATAGATAGAGCGCGTCATCCAGTGGGGTATTCCAGAAAGCAGGATTATGAAGTTAGTCGGCAAACTTTGATAAACAGCCACATACAACTCTTGATTTTCAGATTTATTGAGAATGCTACTTTTGTAAATGTTAAGTCTGTATTTCTCAAAAAGATTAAGTTATTTTAAGCAATGTTGGATTCATTGATCCATCTGTCCACTTTAATGGATGAAACTCATTTGGCTCGTCACCTGTTTCTTTGTTCTGTCCCTCCGTGTGGTCAGGTGTCACACCTGTAACACAACAGACCGCAACGCCATCTGTGTGAACTGCATCAAGAAGTGCCACCAGGGGCACGACGTCGAGTTCATTAGGCATGATAGGTACGTTACTGTTCTGTTTAATGCCTTTTTAATGACAGTGATATTTCACTCTAAGTTACTTTTAATTATATCTGGTTTTATATTGCACAATCGTGTGCAGAACCTCTCCCTCCTGTGCCAAATGATAGCTCACATTCAAATCTGTTTGTGTACAGTAATTGACTTCAAGAAATGTGAGAAATCTGGAGATGTGCTAGTATTTCAGTGGCTACTTGATCAGTTGATATTTCCTCCCGGTCTTCCACTTCAGTCATTTTCAATATTATAATCCGTACCTTCTCTGTAGATTCTTCTGTGACTGTGGAGCCGGAACCTTGTCAAACCCCTGCACGCTAGCCGGAGAGCCTACGCATGACACGGACACACTGTACGACTCCGCCCCTCCTATAGAGTCCAATACGCTGCAACACAACTGAGCTGGACCTCCCACCTCCGGACCTATTCCCTATATAGTGCACTACTTTTGACTAGGACCCTATGCTGGCCAGGTCAAAAGTGGTCCACTATGTGGGGAATAGGGTGCCATTTTGGAACGACACAGAAACTCCTCTTTGTTCAGCTAACTTGTCCACTAATGCATGGGAAGGAGGAAAAATACAATACAAACTGTTATAAATATTTCAATTGTTTCACACATGAAAATATGTACAAATGGATGTTGTGGTGGATAAAGACAAGCTGAAAGGAGACATACATTTATATACTGAAAAATGTTCTGCTGTGGATGCACCGCTCCCCCCTTGTTTTCCTTCCCAGCAATGTATTGGCGGAGAGGAGAGGACCTGGTCGAATGTAGTGCCCTATGAAGGGAATAGGATGCCATTTCGGACTCAGAGATATTGACTCAGGTTGAAGGAGAATTAATGGGAAGCATTGCAGTTGTATAACGGAGCTGGGGAGAGGTGGATGGGCGCTAGCCATCTTCATGCCCCCTGCCGCCTTTGCGAAGTGGTCAAGTCAGACTGCAGTTATTGTACAGAGCCACGAATGATGGCAGGACGGCACAGCAACGCTCAGAGCCATAAAAGGAACCAGTTCCTCGCCACACACTGCCTATGTCTCCGGGCAGCAAACCCCTGTGGCGTTGGTATGGATACAACAAATGAAATATTAATGACCTAGCACTTCCGCTTTTAATTTTTTGGGTGAAAACAAAGTTTTTGATTTTAAATGTTTTTTTCCCCTGTAGCTTTGTATTTTCATGCAAAAATGTTACTGTACTTGAATGTCTTATTTTATTAAATATAATAGTTTTTTTGGGTTATTCAACCATAGACTTGCTGTAAGTGTACTCATGTCGCAGTATCTACGTTCTTTCTGTGAAAGAGAACAAACAAACAAAAAAATACATTTTCCCCAGCAATGTTGACTTTCAAATGTGAGACTTTTAGAATTGATCGTGGCTGTTTCGAGTCTGAACACCTTTTCTTTTTGTCTGCAATATGGAGTTCAAGGAGCCATGTAGAGAAGCATTCATATTTCCTATTTGGACCATACTGCAGGTAACCTCAGTATAATTGTCAAAGTATAAGCGCTGGATTAAATTCGTATTGTGGGAAATCTGACCTAAATTTAGGGTAATTTCGATTGAGCCGACACATGCAACTTTCACTGTGAATGCAGTCTCCGAAAGCAGGAACATTGATTTAAAGGCATTTTATAACGCAGATCTTTTTTGTAATATGGATTGAATCCAGCCCTCGGTCTTGTGAAATCACAGCTGTCTTCATTTAGGCTCCAAGGTCCAGGGTGTACTGTAGTGCTTTCCTAGTCTGGTCCCAGATCTGTTTGTGCCGTTCCCCATAATGACCACAGGAGTTGTCAACGCCACACGAACAGATCTGGGACTGACTAAGAGATTAAAACATTGCTGGAGCTTTTTTTTTTGTAACACTAGAGCTCTACTGAATGAGACTAAGTATCCACCCAGCGGTAAATGGTTTATTACGTTCCCCTCCACCCCATCTATGTGTATTGGTGACTGTGGGCTCTCAAACAGCTTGAATTGTATGCATGTACCATAACACCCAGACTTAATATATTGTGGAGTATTCAATAACCATTATGTAGATGCTAGTGAATTAAAAGGGTTTACTTTCCTAGATAGAGAAAACTGGTCATTTTTTAAAATGAACTTTATTAGATGATAATACATTAGTGACTTGTGGAAAAGAGCAGGGAAGGGGTGTATTCAGGGATGGGAAAGGTTTAATGTTGCAGATAGAATGAATACTTTGACAAATGTATTGTGTAGAACACAGTATCTGAACGTTTTGTAAAGTTATGTCCTAAACAGGCCCCAACAACAAAACGGTGCATTTTCACAGGTTGCTGATCATCTGGAGAGCAAGGCAAACTGTATGCCAGCTGCTTTGGGGTCTTCAGCATACAAACACAGCTTCCCGTGGAACAAAAAAATGTCGAAAAATGCATTTACTCCGCAATCAGATAGGTGTGGGGGACTACCTTAATATTTGCTCATGGGTAGAACAGCTCTTCAAGTGTACAAAACATTAAGGACAGACTGCCCCGGTGAATCCAGATTAAAGCTATGTTAATTTGATGTCACCTGTTAAATCCACTTCAATAAGTGTAGATGATGTGGAGGAGACAGGTTAAAGGAATTTTAAGCCTCGAGACGGATTGTGCCAACCACAACGCTGCCGAGTTTCATGCTCAACAGTTTCCTGTGTGTATCAAGAATGGTCCACCACCCAAAGGACATCCAGCCAATTTGACAACTGTGAGTAGCTTTGGAGACAACATGGGGCAGCATCCCCATGTTCAGGGGTGGGGTCGCGTAACTCAATATTAGGAATGTGTTCTTAATGTTTGGCTTACTCTGTACGTTGGTTACATCAAATATGGAGTTTAGCTGAGCAACTATCGTCATTACGGCTGGTGTGTGCTTCCAATAAAAAGGTCTAAGTAGAAATTTACAAGCAACTGAAAAAAAACATTTTTGGCACCTCAGATGTATTGTGCAGTCGTTCCGAATAGGCATGTTTTCGGTTGCTTGTACATTTCTAGTTGGACTTTTTTTAAGCATATACCCACCGTAACGGGAGTAAAAGAGAGCTCTGCAAGCATTATGTTGAACAACTAACGCAGACCTGCTAAACGTGAATCATTTTTGAGTACCACTTCAGCGTGACTGCGCGCATGCGATCGCCACACTGCTCAAACCATTGGCTAAACATGTTGCATTTGCCTAACATTGGCAGAAGACTGCCTCTGCAGGAATGGAAGGCTATAGACTTATGGATACTTAGCTACTGAAGAGCAGCCAATTATTACTAACTAGAAACGAGTTTAAATACAACCAGGGCTCTCCCTTGTATTTTCTGACAAGGTGGTGCTGATTTAGTCAACTTCCCCCTCCAGGAAGTTGGAGCATTTTTGAAAAACATGTGACTCATTTCCAGAAATGATATCAAACAATGTAGCCAACACAGCATTCTGGTGTTGGATCCTAAATTAAATTGAGGTGCTTCTAGGTTAAATTTAGGAGTAATGATTATTCGGTGTCTTTATTTGGATAGTGTAGTGAAGCTCAGGAATGAGAGGAAGCTCAGGAATGAGAGGAAGCTCAGGAATGAGAGGAAGCTCAGGAGTGAGAGGAAGCTCAGGCAGGTAGATAGATCTACCAGATCCTGGCTGGCTGGTGGTTTCAGCAGATCCTGGCTGACTGGCAGATCCTGGCTGACTGGCAGATCTGGAAGATCCTGGCTGACTGGCAGATTGGAAGATCTGGAAGAGTCTGGTTGACTGGCAGATCTGGAAGAGTCTGGTTGACTGGCAGATCTGGAAGAGTCTGGTTGACTGGCAGATCTGGAAGAGTCTGGTTGACTGGCAGATCTGGAAGAGTCTGGTTGACTGGCAGATCTGGAAGAGTCTGGCTGACTGGCAGATCTGGAAGAGTCTGGCTGACTGGCAGATCTGGCGGCGCTGGGCAGACTGGCGACGCTGGGCAGACTGGCGACGCCGGGCAGACTGGCGGCGCCGGGCAGACTGGCGGCGCTGGGCAGACTGGCGGCGCTGGGCAAACTGGCGACACTAGCTGCTCCATATAGGCTGACAGCTCTGGCGGCCTCTTACAGACTGACAGCTCTGGCGGCTCCGTGCTGACTGGCAGCTCCTTGCAGACTGACAGCTCCTTACAGACTGACAGCTCCTTGCAGACTGACAGCTCCTTGCAGACTGACAGCTCCTTGCAGACTGACAGCCCTTTGCAGACTGACAGCCCTTTGCAGACTGACCGCTCCTTGCAGACTGGCAGCTCCATATAGACTGGCAGCTCCATGCAGACTGGCAGCTCCATGCAGACTGGCAGCTCTGGCTGCTCTATGCAGACTGACAGTTCTGGCTGCTTCATGCAGACTGACTGCTCTGGCTGCTCCATGTAGACTGGCTGCTTCATGCAGACTGGCAGCTCGGGCTGCTTCATGTAGACTGACAGCTCTGGCTGCTCCATGCAGACTGACTGCTTCATGCAGACTGACAGCTCGGGCTGCTTCATGTAGACTGACAGCTCTGGCTGCGCTGAACAGGCGGGAGACTCCAGCAGTGCTGTAGAGGAGAAAGGCTCGGACAGCGCTGGAGAGGAGGGAGACTCCGGCAGCACAGGAGAGGAGGAAGGCTCTGACTGCGCTAAACAGGCGGGAGAATCCAGGAGCGCAGGAGAGGAGAAAGGCTCTGGCAGCGCTGGAGAAGAGGGAGCCCCCGTAAGGATGGGCGGAGAGACAGCCTAGTGCGGGGGGCTGCCACCGGAAGACTGGTGCGTGGAGGTGGTGACGGATAGACCGGGCCGTGCAGGCACACTGGAGCTCTTGAGCACCGAGCCTGCCCAACCTTACCTGGTTGAATGCTCTCGGTTGCCCTGCCAGTGCGGCGAGGTGGAATAGCCCGCACTGGGCTATGCAGGCGAACCGGAGACACCGAGCGCAAGGCTGGTGCCATGTAAGCCGGCCCAAGGAGACGCACTGGGGACCAGATGCGTAGAGCTGGCTTCATGGCATTTGGCTCGACGCTCAATCTAGCCCGGCCGATACGGGCTGTGCACCCGCACTGGAGACACCGTGCGCTCCACAGCATAACACGGTGCCTGCCTGGTCTCTCCAGCCCCCCGGTAAGCACAGGGAGCTTGCGCAGGTCTCCAACCTGGCATAGCCATACTCCCTGTAAGCCCCCCCCCCCCAAGAAATTTTTGGGGCTGACTCTCGGGCTTCCATCCGCTCTGCCGTGCTAGCTCCTCATAATGCCGCCTCTCTGCTTTTGCTGCCTCCAGCTCGGCTTTGGGGCGACAATATTCTCCAGGCTGATCCCAGGGTCCTTTACCGTCCAGTTCGTCCTCCCATGTCCATTTCTCCAGGTAGTGCAGCCTCTCCCACTGCAGCTGCAGATCCTGCTGCTGCTGCCTCTGTTGCCTCTGTTGCCTCTGTTCCTGCTGCTCCTTTGGGCGGCTACACTCCCCTGGTTTAGCCCAGGGTCCTCTCCCGTCGAAGATTTCCTCCCATGACCAGAAATCCTCGTTGAGCATCTCCTTTTTCGGCTGCTCCTGCCTGTTGACACGCCGCTTGGTCCGTTGGTGGTGGGTGATTCTGTTACGGTTTTCTAGTGGTGATGAATGAGAGTTGGACCAAACTGCAGCGTGTCGATTGCGATCCATGTTTAATCAAACAAAGAAACACGAACTTACAAAAAAACAATAAACAAAACCGAAACAGCCTATCTGGTGCAAACTAACCGAGAGTACACATAGGACACTAAGGACAATCACCCACGACAAACTCAAAGAATATGGCTGCCTAAATATGGTTCCCAATCAGAGACAACGATAAACACCTGCCTCTGATTGAGAACCACTCCAGACAGCCATAGACCTTGCTAGAATACCCACTATGCTACAATCCCAATACTGACACCAAAACCCCAAGACAAACACACCACAATTACAAAAACCCCATGCCACACCCTGGCCTGACCAAATACATAAAGATAAACACAAAATACTTTGACCAGGGCGTGACAGACTGCCACCCCGTGTCTTACCAGAGGCTGCTGTTCTATCCTGCCGATACAGTGTATAACCCGCCGTTCAGCCACGACACAAACATAAGATATTACAGTTCAAATGTCCCGTTGGTAGTTTAATCTCATAGGTCATCCATTTCTATTTTCCAATGGTTACATGTTGGCCAAATGAACAGATGGCAGTGGGGGTTTACTCGCTCGCCTATGAATTCTCAGAACGCAGCCCGGCCTCAGCCGCCTTTTCTTCGTCTTCACGCAAATGACAGATTTGGGTCTGTTCCCGGGAAAGTAGTATAACATTCACGTCGGACTCATTAAAGAAAAAAGCTTCTTCCAGTTTGTGGTGAGTAATCGCTGTTCTGATGTCCAGAAATTATTGTCTGTCGGCAACATTATGTACTAATTAAGTTAAGGCACCCCTACACCATCACTCCATGGTTCACGGTGGGAACCACACATCCGGAGATCATCAGTTCACCTACTCTGTGTCTCACAGTGGTTGGAACCAAAAATCTGAAAATTTGGACTCATCAGACTAAAAGGACAGATTTCGACCAGTCTAGTTTCCATTGCTCATGTTTCTTGGCCCAAGCAGGTCTCTTGTTCTTATTGGTGTCCTTAATTAATCTGTCTGTAAGCAATTGTTGGAAAAATTACTTGTCATGCACAAAGTAGATGTCCTAACCGACTTGCCAAAACTATAGTTTGTTAACAAGAAATTTGTGGAGTGGTTGAAAAACAAGTTTTAATGACTCCAACCTAAGTGTAAGTAAACTTCCGACTTCAAGTGTGTGTGTGTGTGTGTGTGTGTGTGTGTGTGTGTGAGAGAGAGAGAGAGATGGCAGGGTATGGCGCAGAACAGTTGACATAACAGGTGCAGGAACTGTATTCAAGGCAACCAGCACCTGGCTACAACAATCTTTATCTAACACAATTCAGCTCAATGCAACTATGAGTGCAATAGGGAAGTTTGAGCAATGTCAGTTGGTGGAATTCATTAATTCATATCAAATCAAAGTTTATTGGTCACGTGCGCTGAATACAACAGGTGTAGACCTTACAGTGAAATGCTTATTTACAGGCTCTAACCAATAGTGCAAAAAGGGTATTTGGTGAACAGTAGGTAAGTAAAGAAACTGTAAAAAGATGGGCTATGTACAGAAGCGAGGCTATAAAGGTAGGGAGGCTACATACAGACACCGGTTAGTTAGGCTGATTGAGGTAGTATGTACATGTAGACATAGTTAAAGTGACTATGCATATATGATGAACAGAGGGTAGCAGTAGCGTAAAAGAGGGGTTGGTGGGTGGCAGGACACAATGCAGATAGCCTGGTTAGCCAATGCGCGGGAGCACTGGTTGGTCGGCCCAATTGATATGATGATTGGTTTTGAATAACTATTGCCTATTGAGTAATAGTGCTGACTGCACAAGCTCCCCACAATTGTATGGGATATAAAGAAAGTAATTTGAATTCACCATGCTTACCTAGCACAGCCATGCACTCCACCCCAGTCTGCCAGTCCCTGTAGTTCTTATCAAAGGAGGAGAGTCTTCTCATGCAGTCCTTCAGAGCTGTGTCTCTCTTCTCCTCAAGACTCTGGAGCTCTGAGAACAGACGCTCCATCTCCCTCGTCCAGTAGCACATCTTTGTGGACTTCACCTGAGTTCAAAAAACATTATATAACTGTCATTCCACCATATTGAACAAGATGTACTACAGATTGAAAACCACATTGGAACACTCACTATTGTAATTCTTAGATTTTGTTGTTGCATTGTCGAGAAGGAACTGCAAGTAATAATTTAGTTGGACAATGTATTCCATGCGTATCCCCTACATACGACTTGAAATTCAGATGCTTTTATCCAAAGAAACTTACAACTGACTGCATAGCCTATATTTTCGTGGTGGTTGCAGCAGGAATCGAACCGCTGACCCTAGCGTTGCCACCCTTATTGGCCCACCAGTTGAAATGATCTAGAGCCGCCACTGTTTGGAGTCACATTTCATCATGATACAGGCCTTCTATGTTATGTGATAGCCACATATTACCAGCAGAGAGCAGTAGTGTTACTTATGTAGTTGAGACTGAGAACGTTTGTAAATTTACTCCAGGGTTTCCCAAACTCGGTCCTTGGGACACCAAGGGGTGCATGTTTTGGTTTTTGCCCTAGCTCTACAAAGCTGATTCAAATAATGAACAAATCATCAAGCTTTGATCATTTGAATCAGCTGTGTAGTGTTAGGGCAAAACCAAAATGTCCACCCCTTGGGGACCGAAGACCAAGTTTGGGAAACGCTGCAAGTACTGTGCAATCGTCATAGATACCTTTGGAATTCACCCTGCGAGTTGTTAATGCCATTTCACAAACTGTGAGTTTACCCAATATTTGTATTTACCATTCTAACATGACCACAGTCACAACCAGATTTATCACTAGAATTTTACTCTCATCCTGCCCAAACTCCCCCACGGGAAAATCTGCACCCTCAAACTCCTCCCCCAGATTGAACGTATCTCCTTCCTGAGAGGTATGAAGGCTGCGTGGTCCCCAGATCGAACGCATCTCCTTCCTGAGTGGTATGAAGGCTGCGTGGTCCCCAGATCGAACGCATCTCCTTCCTGAGCTGTATGACGGCTGCGTGGTCCCCAGATCGAACGCATCTCCTTCCTGAGTGGTATGACGGCTGCGTGGTCCCCAGATCGAACGCATCTCCTTCCTGAGTGGTATGACAGCTGCGTGGTCCCCAGGTCGGGACCCTCCTTTCCCGATCTACCTGTTGGAGACCCCTAGTGTAAACTAACCAACCACACAGCAAAATGTCTAATATGTTTCATCAGCACTTTTCTACATCAGCACTGTTTTGTAAAACATCTCACATCTTACTCACATAGACGTCTAACACTCCTCTCCTCTTTCTCCTGCTGAAAGTTCTCTCTCCTCTTCTTTCTCCCTATAAATAAAATCTTATTTAAAGTGCCTGTCCTCTATTTCAATCCTCCTGGGCGTTGTGTTCTGTGCACCACTCCAGTAGACGGCCGTCAGCGACCGCAATGGTTCTCCAACTTGGGTGAAAGTCACCCAGTAAAATACTACTTGAGTAAGTCAAAGTATTTGGTTTTAAATATACTTTTGTATCCCAATGTAAAAGTATACATCTTTTTAAATTACTTATATTAAGCAAATCAGAAGGCAGCATTTTCTTGTTTTTTCAATGTATGGATTGCCAGGGGCACACACCAACACTCAGACATAATTTCGTTTTTTGTGAGTCAGAAAGATCAGAGGCAGTAAGGATGACCTGTCCTGCTAAGCATTTAAAATGTAATCACTACATTTGAGGGCCAGGGAAAATGTACAGAGTAAAAAGTACATGATTTTCTTTAGGAATGTAGTAAAGTAAAAGTTGTCAAAAATATAAATGGTAAAGTACAGATACCCCCCCCCCCCCAAAAAAACGACTTATGTAGTACTTTAAAGCAGGCTTTTCGAAACTCGTTCCTGGGGCCCCACCTGGGTGCACGTTTTGTTTTTAGCCCTAGCACGACACAGCTGATTCAAATAATCCAAGCATGATGATGAGTTGGTTATTTTAACCAGCTGTGTAGTGCTAGGGGAAGAACCATGGGAAGTAATTTTTCCAACAATTGTTTACAGACAGATTATTTCACTTATAATTCACTGTATCACAATTCCAGCGGGTCAGAGGTTTACATACACTAAGTTCACTGTGTCTTTAAACAGTTTGGAAAATTCCAGAAAATGATGTCATGGCTTTAGAAGCTTCTGATTGACTCAATCTATGTCAATTAGCCTATTGGAGGTGTACCTGTGGATGTATTTCAAGGCCTACCTTCAAACTCAGTGCCTCTTTGCTTGACATCATATGAAAATTAAAAGAAATCAGCCAAGACCTCGAAAAAAATTGTAGACAAATCAAATGTATTCATAATGCCCTTCGTACGTCAGCTGATATCTCAAAGTGCTGTACAGAAACCCAGCCTAAAACCCCAAACAGCAAGCAATGCAGGTGTTGAAGCACGTTGGCTAGGAAAAACTCCCTAGAAAGGCCAAAACCTAGGAAGAAACCTAGAGAGGAACCAGGCTATGAGGAGTGGCCAGTCCTCTTCTGCCTGTGCCGGGTGGAGATTATAACAGAACATGGCCAAGATGTTCAAATGTTCATAAATGACCAGCATGGTCAAATAATAGGTCTGGGACAGGTAGCACGTCCGGTGAACAGGTCAGGATTCCATAGCTGCAGGCAGAACAGTTGGAGCAGCAGCACGGCCAGGTGGACTGGGGACAGCAAGGAGTCATCATGCCAGGTAGTCCTGAGGCATGGTCCTAAGGCTCAGGTCCTCCGAGAGAGAGAAAGAAAGAGGGAATTAAAGAGGGCATACTTGAATTCACACAGGACACCGGATAAGACCGAAGAAGTACTCCAGATATAACAAACTGACCCTAGCCCCCGACACAGGAGACAGGAGGGGTCAGGAGACACTGTGGCCCCATCCGATGATACCCCCGGACAGGGCCAAACAGGAAGGATATAACCCCACCCACTTTGCCAAAGCACAGCCCCCACACCACTAGAGGGATATCGTCAACCACCAACTTACCATCCTGAGACAAGGCTGAGTATAGCCCACAAAGATCTCCGCCACGGCACAACCCAAGGGGGGCCGCCAACCCAGACAGGCAGATCACATCAGTGACTCAACCCACTCAAGTGACGCACCCCTCCTAGGGATGGCATGAAAGAGCACCAGTAAGCCAGTGACTCCCAGTGGATAGAGGGGAACCGGCCAGGCAGAGACAGCAAGGGCGGTTCGTTGCTCCAGAGCCTTTCCGTTCACCTTCACACTCCTGGGCCAGACTACACTCAATCATATGACCCACTGAAGAGATGAGTCTTCAGTAAAGACTTAAAGGTTGAGACCGAGTTTGCGCCTCTCACATGGGTAGGCAGACCATTCCATAAAAATTGAGCTCTATAGGAGAAAGCTCTGCCTCCAGCTGTTTGCTTAGAAATTCTATGGTCAATTGGGAGGCCTGCGTCTTGTGACCGTAGCGTGGTATGTACGGCAGGACCAAATCAGAGAGATAGGTAGGAGCAAGCCCGTGTAATGCTTTGTAGGTTAGAGGTAAAACCTTGACCTCAGCCCTTGCCTTGACAGGAAGCCAGTGTAGGGAGGCTAGCACTGGAGTAATATGATCACATTTCTCGTCAGGATTCTAGCAGCCGTATTTAGCACTAACTGAAGTTTATTTAGTGCTTTATCCGGGTAGTAGAGTAGAGCATTGCAGTAGTCTAACCTAGAAGTAACAAAAGCATGGATTCATTTTTCTGCATCATTTTTGGACAGAAAGTTTCTGATTTTTGCAATGTTACGTAGATTGAAAAAAGCTGTCCTTGAAACAGTCTTGATATGTTCGTCTAAAGAGAGATCAGGGTCCAGAGTAACGCGGAGGTCCTTCACAGTTTTATTTGAGATGACTGTACAACCATTAAGATTAATTGTCAGATTCAACAAAAGATCTTTGTTTCTTGGGACCTAGAACAAGCATCTCTGTTTTGTCCGAGTTTAAAAGTAGAACGTTTGCAGCCATCCACTTCCTTATGTCTGAAACACAGGCTTCTAGCGAGGGCAATTTTGGGGCTTCACCATGTTTCATTGAAATGTACAGCTGTGTGTCATCCGCATAGCGGTGAAAGATAACATTATGTTTTCGAATGACATTCCCAAGATAAATTTACAGTTGATTTGTCAGAGGACAAACCATTCACAGAGACAAACTGATATCTTTCCGACAGATAAGATCTAAACCAGGCCAGAACTTGTCCGTGTATACCAATTTTGGAAAATGACTCAATGCCGACATCTTTCTAGCTGATTTACACGCTGAAGCTATGTTGCACTTGGTGACCTCTGACTGTTTCATCCTAACATCGTTGGTGGCGACGTGGATGACAATATCTCAAAACTCTCTCCACTCGCCAGTTTTAGCTTTAGCCAGCACCATATTCAGATTAGCCTTAACGTCGGTAGCCCTGCCCCCCTGGTAAACAGTGTATGATCGCTGGATGATTCATTTTAAGTCTAATACTGCGGGTAATGGAGTCGCCAATGACCAGGGTTTGTCAGAGCTATGGTGGGAAGCTTCGGCGTCTCAGACCCCGTAACGGGAGGAGTAGAGGCAAGAGAAGGCTCGGCCTCAGACTCCAACTCGCTGCTTAATGGGGAAACCGGTTGAAAGTTTCTTTCTGTCGGCTGAATTGAGCTACACCGGTTGAGGATTCCTACAGCATTTCCCTCCAGAAACCATGAGAAAGTTGTCCGGCTGCGGGGACCGTGCGAGGGGATTTATACTAACGTTACTATCTGTACTTATTGGTGGCACAGGCGCTGTTTCATCCTTTCCTACACTGAAATTATCCTAGACCTCAACAAGTCTGGTTCATCCTTGGGAGCAATTTCCAAATGCCTGAAGGTACCACGTTCATCTCTACAAACAATAATACGCAAGTATAAACACCATGGGACCACGCTGTCGTCATACCGCTCAGGAAGGAGATGCGTTCTGTCTCCTAGAGATGAATGTACTTTGGTGCGAAAAGTGAAAATCGATTCCAGAACAACAGCAAAGGACCTTGTGAAGATGCTGGTTAGAGTCCCGCACCTTTTCTTTCCCCTCTGGTTGCACATTTAACATGTTGATAGAGATTTGGTAGATGATATCCCGCTATGCCCTGCGACAAACCATCAAACAGGCAAAGCGTCAATACAGGGCTAAGATTGAATCGTACTACACCGGTTCCGACGCTCGTCAGATTTGTCTTTTTCTACTAGGCACGAAATTCTTATTTTCAATGACTGCCTAGGAACAGTGGGTTAACTGCCTGTTCAGGGGCAGAACGACAGATTTGTACCTTGTCAGCTTGGGGGTTTGAAATTGCAACCTTTCGGTTACTAGTCCAACGCTCTAACCACTAGGCTACCCTGTCGCCACAGATCTGGCAGGGCTTGCAAACTATTACAGACTACAAAGGGAAGCACAGCCGCGAGCTGCCCAGTGACACAAACCTACCA
Source organism: Oncorhynchus kisutch (assembly GCF_002021735.2). Classification (NCBI taxonomy): domain Eukaryota; kingdom Metazoa; phylum Chordata; class Actinopteri; order Salmoniformes; family Salmonidae; genus Oncorhynchus; species Oncorhynchus kisutch. The sequence continues at coordinate 2,791,198 of NC_034184.2, forward strand.
GACAAGCTAAATCACTTCTACGCTCACTTTGAGGCAAGCAACACTGAGGCATGCATGAGAGCATCAGCTGTTCCCGGATGACTGTGTGATCACGCTCTCCGTAGCTGACGTGAGTAAGACCTTTAAACACAAGGCTGCGGGGCCAGGCGGATTACCAGGACATGTGCTCCGGGCATGTGCTGACCATCTGGCAGGTGTCTTCATTGACATTTTCAACATGTCCCTGATTGTGTCTGTAATATCAACATGTTTCAAGCAGACCACCATTGTCCCTGTGCCCAAGAATACAAAGGCAACCTGCCTAAATGACTACAGACCCATAGCACTCACGTCCATAGCCATGAAGTGCTTTGAAAGGCTGGTAATGGCTCACATCAACACCATTATCCCAGAAACCCTAGACCCACTCCAATTTGCATACCGCCCAAACAGTTCCACAGATGATGCAATCTCTATTGCACTCCACACTGCCCTTTCCCACCTGGACAAAAGGAACACCTAGGTGAGAATACAATTCATTAACTACAGCTCAGCGTTCAACTCCATAGTACCCTCAAAGCTCATCACTAAGCTAAGGAACCTGGGACTAAACACCTCCCTCTGCAACTGGATCCTGGACTTCCTGACGGGCTGCCCCCAGATGGTGAGGGTAGGGAGCAACACATCTGCCACGCTGATCCTCAACACTGGAGCTCCCCAGGGGTGCGTGCTCAGTCCCCTCCTGTACTCCCTGTTCACCCATGACTGCATGGCCAGGTGTTACGGATACAGGTATCCTGTGGGTGTGTGTGTATGTATCTTGTGTTCTTTTCTCTCCTTCTCCCCTCACAGGTGAAAATCATCACTCCCCAATCAGTCACCCACAATCATCAATCAGAAGACACACCTCCTCCTGTTTCCTACCAAATCACAGTTCCTTTCCCTTGGTTTAAAAACCCTGTCAGTTGTTTGCTCTAGAGCTCAATCTCTCTGTAAATGCCATATGTCTGTAGATCGCTCTGTTTCACCCTCTCCTACTATGTTGTCTCTCTATCGCTCTTTATGTATTGAGCTATCTTTTGTTTGAGCACCTCCATATCACTTTGTCCTAACCTGTGAGTATTGTTTTTGGTTATGGTGTTTGTGTTTGTTTGCTGGTGGGAAAAGGGGGAACCAAGACAAGTCACCCATGGGCATACACTACCCGTAGGTCAACTTTGTTAAATACACTAGTTAGAACTGGGCGGACCACCCACTGTATTTTTGGTTAGTTAGTTAGCTGTTGTTGAAATAGGCTAGTCTAGCTTAGGGGTGTTTTTGGATGCTTATTGTTTCTTTCCTTGGGTCCAGCTCAGCCCCTTTTCCTGCTCCCCCCCATTACCGTGTGTTTTCCAATAAACCCTGAGTTTGACGGTAGATTTCAGTTGTCGTGGTTATTTTGTTCTCACTTTTACTTTGTCACTATAATAAATTGCATGAGTTATGTTACGGGTCTCATTACCACCCCCCCTAGACTGTCGGGACAAAAGGGATTCGTAACATAAGGCACGACCCAACACCATCATTAAGTTTGCAGACGACACAACAGTGGTAGGCCTGATCAATGACGAAACACCCTATAGGGAGGAGGTCAGAGACCTGGCCAGGTGGTGCCAGAATAACAACCTATCCCTCAACGTAACCAAGACTAAGGAGATGATTGTGGACTACAGGAAAATGAGCACAGAGCACGTCCCCATTCTCATCGACAGGGCTGTAGTGGAGCAGGTTGAGAGCTTCAAATTCCTTGGTGTCCACATCACCAACAAACTAGAATGGTCCAAACACACCAAGACAGTTGTGAAGAGGGCACGCCAAAGCCTATTCCCCCTCAGGAAACTAAAAATATTTGGCATTGTTCCTGAGATACTCAAAAGGTTATACAACTGCAATATCGAGAGTATCCTGACTGGTTGCATCACTGCCTGGTACGGCAATTGCTCGGCCTCTGACCGCAAGGCACTTCAGAGGGTAGTGTGTACGGCCCAGTACATCAATGGGGCTAAGCTGCCTGCCATCCAGGACCTTTACACCAGGCTGTGTCAGAGGAAGGCCATAAAAATGGTCAAAGACCCCAGCCACCCCAGTCCATAGACTGTTCTCTCTACTACCGCATGGCAAGCGGTACCGGAGTGCCAAGTCTAGGACAAAAAGGCTTCTCAACAGTTTTTACCCCCAAGCCATAATACTCCTGAACAGGTAACTAAATGGCTACCTGGACTATTTGCATTGTGTTCCCCCCAACCGCTCTTTTACGCTGCTGCTACTCGCTGTTTATCTTATATGCATAGTCACTTTAACTATACATTCATGTACATACTACCTCAATTGGCCCGACCAACCAGTGCTCCCACACATTGGCTAACCAGGCTATCTGCATTGTGTCCCACCACCCGCCAACCCCTCTTTTTTACGCTACTGCTACTCTCTGTTCATCATATATGCATAGTCACTTTAACCATACCTACATGTACATACTACCTAAATAAGCCTGACTAACCAGTGTCTGTATTTAGCCTTGCTACTCTTATTTTCAAATGTCTTTTTACTGTTGTTTTATTTCTTTACTTACCTACACACACACCCACACACAACTTTTTTCTTCGCAGTATTGGTTAGAGCCTGTAAGTAAGCGTTTCCCTGTAAGGTCTACTACACCTGTTGTGTTCGGCGCACGTGACAAACTTTGATTTGATTTTTAAAGTGACTAGTGTTCCATTCCTTAGTGGCCAGTGATTTCTAGTCAATGTCTATAGGCAGCAGACTCTAATGTGCTAGTGATGTCTGTTTTAACAGTCTGATGACCTTGAGATAGAACCTGTTTTTCAGTCTCTCGGTCCCAGCTTTGATGTGCCTGTACTGACCTCGCCTTCTGGATGATAGCGGGGTGAACAGGCAGTGGCTCAGGTGGTTGATGTTCTTGATGTTTTTGGTCTTCCTGTGACATCGGGTGCTGTAGGTGTCCTGGAGGGCGGGTAGTTTGCCCCCGGTAATGCGTTGGGCAGACCGCACCACGCTCTGGAGAGCCTTGTGGTTGCGGGCAATGCAGTTGCTGTACCAGGCGGTGATACAGCACCGACAGGATGCTTTCAATTGTGCATGTAACATTTTGTGAGGGTTTAAGGTGACAAGCCAAATTTCTTTAGCCTTCTGAGGTTGAAGAGGCTCTGTTGCGCCTTCTTCACCACATTGTCTGTGTGGGTGGTCCATTTCAGTTTTCCCATATACATGTGTGGGGGTCGCAAGCTTTGAACCACTGCTATTTGGGGGTCAAAGGTCATTACAGAAAATGCAGTAATTTGCTTTCTCATGGTAGGCTTAACTTCCAACTTTCTTTCTTCTCTCCTTTGTCTCTCCCACTCTCTTTCTGTTCTTCTCTCCCTCCTGAAAAATAATTGAAGCACTGTGGCTTGTTCTCTCCCTATTTTTAGGTTCTAGGTCTTTCTCAATTTCTCACTATTTATAGTTTCTTTGTTACAATGCTCCCTACCTCTGCTGTTGAGCGATGGTGATTTCCGAACCTACTAAGTCTGGTTTCACTCTGATTTAGTTTATTTGGCCGCTCCATAGAGCATGTGTGTTTAGCTTGATTATGTATTACATGATTTTAGAAGCTCTTACTGATTGCATGATAATTGAAGCTCTGCTATGCATGCATAAAATTGAGTGGAATGGAATGTATTTACGTTTTTCTGTAAACCCCTATACCTGGGAGGGATGATCGCTCATACCGTTTCTTGTGGAATTTGAACCTATTTTTGTTTCATCAGACCAGAGGACATTTCTCCAAAAAGTACAATATTTGTCCCCATGTGCAGTTGCAAACCGTAGTCTGGATTTTTTTATGGTGGTTTTGGAGCAGTGGCTTCTTCCTTGCTGAGCGGCCTTTCAGGTTATGTCGATATAGGACTCGTTTTACTGTGGATATAGATACTTTTGTACCTGTTTTCTCCAGTATCTTCACAAGGTCCTTTGCTGATGTTCTGTGATTGATTTGCACTTTTCGCACCAAAGTACGTTCATCTCTAGGAGACAGAACGCGTCTCCTTCCTGAGCGGCGTGACGACACCGTGGTCCCATGGTGTTTATACAGGCGTACTATTGTTTGTACAGATGAACGTGGTACCTTCAGGCATTTGGAAATTGCTCTCAAGGATGAACCAGACTTGCGAAGGTCTTGGCTGATTTCTTCAGATTTTTCCATGATGTCAAGCAAAGAGGCACTTCGTTTTTTAGGTAGGCCTTGAAATACATCTACAGGTACACCTCCAATTGACTCAAATGGTGTCAATTAGCCTATCAGAAGCTTCTAAAGCCATGATATTCTCTGGAATTTTCCAAGCTTTTGAAAGGTAGAATTAACCTAGTGTATGTAAACTTTCTGACCCACTGGAATTGTGAAATACAGTGAAATATAAGTGTAATAATCTGTCTGTAAACAATTGTTGGAAAAATTATGTGTCGTGCACAAAGTAGATGTCCTAACCAACTTGCCAAAACGACAGTTTGTTAACAATAAGTTTGTGGAGTGGTTGAAAAACGGGTTTTAATGACTCCAACCTGAAGTTTATGTAAACTTCTGACTTCAACTGTACGTATCTACTTCAAATACAGTGGCAAGAAAAAGTATGTGACCCTTTAGAATTGCCTGGATTTCTGCATAAATTGGTCACAAAATGGTATATGTTCTTCATCTTAGTCACAACAATTGGAAAACAGTGTGCTTAAACTAATAACACACAAATTATTGTATTTTTCTTGTCTATATTGAATACATCAATTTAAACTTTCCCAGTTTAGGTTGGAAAAAGTATGTGAACCACTAGGCTAATGACATCTCCAAAAGCTAATTGGAGTCGGGAGTCAGCTAACTTGGAGTCCAATCAATGAGACTAGAATGGAGATGTTGGTTATAGCTGCCCTGTCCTATAAAAAACATTCACAAAATTTGAGTTGCTATTGACAAGAAGCATTGCCTGATCTGAACCATGCCTCAAACAAAAGCGATCTCAGAAGACTTGCATAAAGCTGTAAAGGGTTACAAAAGTATATCTAAACGCCTTGATGTTCATCAGTCCACGGAAGACAAATTGTCTATAAATGGAGAAAGTTCCGCACTGTTGCTACTCTCCCTAGGAGTGGCCGTCCCGCAAAGATGACTGCAAGAGCACAGCGCAGAATGCTCAATGAGATTAAAAAGAATCCAGGAGTGTCAACTAATCACTTAAATCTCTGGAACATGCTATCTATGTTGACAAGTCTACGATAGGTAAAACACTAAACAAGAATGGTGTTCATGGGAGGACTTGCTGTCCCCAGTCCACCGGGTCGTGCTGCTGCTCCAGTTTCAACTATGATTGTTATTATTTGACCCTGCTGGTCATCTATGAACATTTGAACATCTTGGCCATGTTCTCTTATATTCTCCACCCAGCACAGCCAGAAGAAGACCCGGTCACCCCTCATAGCCTGGTTCCTCTCTAGGTTTCTTCCTAGATTCTGGCCTTTCTAGGGAGTTTTTCTTAACCACCGTGCCTTTACACCTGCATTGCTTGTTGTTTGGGGTTTTAGGCTGGGTTTCTGTACAGCACTTTGTGACATCAGCTGATGTAAGAAGGGCTTTATAAATACATTTGATTGATTATTATAAAATGAATTTAAAAAATGTTTCCCTCATAAATCTACAGACAATAACCCATAATGACAAAATGAAAACAGGTTTAAAAAAACAGAAATAGCTTATTTTCATAAGTATTCAGACCCTTTGCTATGAGACTCGAAAATTAACCCTGTTTCCATTGATTATTCTTAATATGTTTCTACAAATTGATTGGACATGATTTGGAAAGGCACACACCTGTCTATATAATGTCCCACAATTAACAGTCCATGTCAGAGCAAAAACAAAGCTATGAGGTCAAAGGAATTGACCATAGCTCTCCGAGACAGGATTGTGTTGAGGAACAGATCTGGGGAATGGTGGCAAAAAAATTCTGCAGCATTGAAGAGCTCCAAGAACACAGTGACCTCCATCATTCTTAAATGGAAGAAGTTTGGAACCACCAAGACTCTTCCTAGAGCTGTCCGCCCGGCCAAACTGAGCAATCGTGGGAGAAGGGCCTTGGTCAGGGAGGTGACCATGAACCCAACGGTCACTCTGACAGAGCTCTAGAGTTCCTCTGTGGAGTTGAGAGAACCTTCCAGAAGGACAATTATCTCTGCAGCACTCCACCAAGACAGGCCTTTGTGGTAGTGTGGCCAGATGGAAGCCACTCCTTAGGAAAATGCACATGACAGCCCACTTGGAGTTTGCCAGAAGGCAACTAAACGACTCGTAGACCATAATAATCAAGATTCTCTGGTCTGATGAAACCAAGATTAAACTCTTTGGCCTAAATGCCAAGCATCATGTCTGGAGGAAACCTGGCACCATCCCTACGGTGAAAGATGGTGGTGGCAGCATCATGCTGTGAGGGCTGGGAAACGAGTCAGGGTTGAAGGAAAGATTAACTGCGCAAAGTACAGAAAGATCCTTAATGAAAACCTGCTATATATAGCTCCATTCTTGTGTATTTTTTTTTTACTATCTTTTCTTTTTTATTATAATCTTTCATCTCTGCATTGTTGGGAAGAGCTTGTAAGCAAGCATGAATATACATGAATATATTCGGCACATGCGACAAATAAGATTTGATTTGATATGATTGATTTGATTTGAGAATTGGGTGCGATTTGGGACTCAACTTCAGACCAAAATAACTCTCACAATTAACATTTCTGCTAGAAGGGGCTCATAGCGCTCTGAATGAATATTTCTCTTTAATAATTACACACTAATTAGATCCAACAAAAGCCTGAATGCATGGATAGCAGCTCCCTTGTTCCTGGAGTACAGTGCATACAGTGCATAAAACCAGACCTGGGTTCAAATACCTATTTGAAATACTTTGAAATATTTTAGGTGTGCTTAATTGAGCTTGCCTGTTGCAATGAAACCAATAGAAAATCCCTAAAAGAGCAAACCCGACCAACCTGTCACTTCAGGTAGGCTAAACCAAATCATCAAAGTATTTTAGATTTCAAATAGTGTTTGAATCACAGTAGGTTAGTAGCACCTTTAATTGGGGAGGACCTTCTCGTGGTAATGACTGGAGTGGAATGGTATAAAATAGATCAAACGCGTTTGCAATTCCATTCTCTTCGTCCAAGACATTATTATGAGCCATCCTCCCCTAATAAGCCTCCTGTGATTGTAACCCAGATCTGCATGAAACTAACTACACTAACTTTGTAATGAGTCACCCTCATCACCTCAATTGAACAATGACTCATGAATACAATATATCTCTCTACCGTATAAAATATAACATGTGTAAATACCTGTTGTTAAATGGGAAACAGCACGTTAGTTGTGCAGGGCTTAACGGTATTGATGGCTGTCGATGGCAAAATCTGTAGCATGAAGACAACTGTGTTAGCAGTGGCTTATGTGACCATTACATCGGTGTATGCTAGCTAACACACTTATTTACAGCAATCATATGCCAAAGCACATCCCAGAAAGCCCCTCAATCGCTAACAGGTACCATATACCCACACATGTATAAATCAGTAACGTACAGCAAACTTGTACACATTGTAAAATAGAAAACAGTATTCAGAACGTCACCTACCCCTTGCATCACATTTTCATACTGGGAAGACCTGACGTTCGCGATCTGCAACCGGGGCCAATCACAACACACCTTATTGTCATCAGAGTTGAACTAACCAATAAGAATGCTTGAACATTAAATACACATTTCTTTAGAGGCAAGTGGAAAAATAACCAACCCTGTTACACATGGAGGAGGAGGTGTGATGGTGTAGGTGTGCTTCACTGGTGAAACTGTCAGTGATTTGTTTAGAATTCAAAGCACACTTAACATAGCACCGAGACTGCACTTGTGAAGGTGGTAAATGACCTTTTAATGGCATGAGACCGAGGCTTTGCATCTGTCCTCGTGCTCCCAGACCTTAGTGCTGCTTTTGATACCATCGATCACCACAATCTTTTGGAAAGATTGGAAACCCAAATTGGTCTACACGTACAAGTTCTGGCCTGGTTTAGATCTTATCTGTCGGAAAGATATCAGTTTGTCTCTGTGAATGGTTTGTCCTCTGACAAATCAACTGTAAATTTCGGTGTTCCTCAAGGTTCCGTTTTAGGACCACTATTGTTTTCACTATATATTTTACCTCGGGGATGTCATTCGAAAACATAATGTTATCTTTCACTGTTATGCGGATGACACACAGCTGTACATATCAATGAATCATGGTGAAGCCCCAAAATTGCCCTCGCTAGAAGCCTGTGTTTCAGACATAAGGAAGTGGATGGCTGCAAACGTTCTACTTTTAAACTCGGACAAAACAGAGATGCTTGTTCTAGGTCCCAAGAAACAAAGAGATCTTCTGTTGAATCTGACAATTAATCTTAATGTTTGTACAGTCGTCTCAAATAAAACTGTGAAGGACCTCTGCGTTAATCTGGACCCTGATCTCTCTTTTGACGAACATGTCAAGACTGTTTCAAGGACATTATTTTTCATCTACGTAACATTTCAAAAATCAGAAACTTTCTGTCAAAAAATTATGCAGAAAAATTAATGCTTTCCCTACTTCTAGGTTAGACTACTGCAATGCTCTACTTTCCGGCTACCCGGATAAAGCACTAAATAAACTTCAGTTAGTGATAAATACGGCTGCTAGAATCCTGACTAGAACCAAAACATTTGATCATATTACTCCAGTGCTAGCCTCCCTACACTGGCTTTCTGTTAAGGCAAGGGCTGAGGCCAAGGTTTTACCTCTAACCTACAAAGCATTACATGGGCTTGCTCCTACCTATCGCTCTGATTTGGTCCTGCCGTACATACCTACACGTACACTACGGTCACAAGACGCAAGCCTCCTAATTGCCCCTAGAATTTCTAAGCAAACAGCTGGAGGCAGGGCTTTCTGCCATAGAGCTCCATTTTTATGGAATGGTCTGCCTACCCATGTGAGAGACGCAAACTCGGTCTCAACCTTTAAGTCTTTACTGAAGACTCATCTCTTCAGTGGGTCAAATGATTGAGTGTAGTCTGGCCCAGGAGTGTGAAGGTGAACGGAAAGGCTCTGGAGCAACGAACTGCCCTTGCTGTCTCTGCCTGGCCGGTTCCCCTCTATCCACTGGGATTCTCTGCCTCGAACTTTATTACTGGGGCTGAGTCACTGGCTTACTGGTGCTCTTTCATGCCGTCCCTAGGAGGGGTGCGTCACTTGAGTGGGTTGAGTCACTGATGTGATTCTCCTGTCTGGGTTGGCGCCCCCCCTTGGGTTGTGCCGTGGCGGAGATCTTTGTGGGCTATACTCGGTCTTGTCTCAGGATGGTAAGTTGGTGGTTGACGACATCCCTCTAGTGGTGTGGGGGCTGTGCTTTGGCAAAGTGGGTGGGGTTATATCCTTCCTGTTTGGCCCTGTCCGGGGGTGTCATCGGATGGGGCCACAGTGTCTCTTGACCCCTCTTGTCTCAGCCTCCAGTATTTATGCTGTAGTAGTTTATGTGTCGGGGGGCTAGGGTCAGTTTGTTATATCTGGAGTACTTCTCCTGTCTTATCCAGTGTCCTGTGTGAATTTAAGTGTGCTCTCTCTAATTCTCTCTTTCTTTCTCTCTCTCGGAGGACCTGAGCCCTAGGACCATGCCTCAGGACTACCTGGCATGATGACTCGTTGCTGTCCCCAGTCCACCTGGCCGTGCTGCTGCTCCAGTTTCAACTGTTCTGCCTGTGATTATTATTATTTGACCATGCTGGTCATTTATGAACCTTTGAACATCTTGGCCATGTTCTGTTATAATCTCCACCCGACACAGCCAGAAGAGGACTGGCCACCCCTCATTGCCTGGTTCCTCTCTTGGTTTCTTCCTAGGTTTTGGCCTTTCTAGGGAGTTTTTCCTAGCCACCGTGCTTCTACACCTGCATTGCTCGCTGTTTGGGGTTTTAGGCTGGGTTTCTGTACAGCACTTTGAGATATCAGCTGATGTACGAAGGGCTATATAAATAAATTTGATTTGATTTAACCAGCATGGCTACCATAGAATTCTGCAGCAATACGCCATCCCATCTGGCTTGTGCTTAGTGGGACTATCATTTGTTTTTAAACAGGACAATTAAATAAATGTATTTTTTTAAAGTACATTTATTTAACTAGGCAAGCCAATTCAGAACAAATTCTTATTTTCAATGATGGCCTAGGAACAGTGGGTTAACTGCCTTGTTCAGGGACAAAATGACAGATTTGTACCTTGTCTGCTCAGGGATTCAATCTTGCAACCTTTCGTTTACTAGTCCAACGCTCTAACCACTAGGCTACCTGCCAATCCCAATGACCCAAAACACACCTCCAGGCTGTGGAAGGGTTACTTGACCAAGAAGGAGAGCGATGGATTGCTACATCAGATGACCTGGCCTCCATAATCACCCGACCTCAACCCAATTGAGATGGTTTGGGATTAGTTGGACCGCAGAGTGAAGGAAAAGCATCCAACAAGTGCTCAGCATATGTGGGAACTCCTTCAAGTCTGTTGGAAAAACATTCCTCATAAAGCTGGTTGAGAGACTGCCAAGAGTGTGCAAAGCTGTCATTACAGCAAAGAGTGGCTATTTTGAAGAATCTAAAATATATATATATATATACTTTTTTGGTTACTACATGATTCCATGTGTTATTTACTAGTTTTGAAGTCTTCACTATTATTCTAGAACATAGAGAATAGTAAAAATAAAGAAAAACTATATGGGGATGAGGTAGGTAAATTGGGTGGGCTATTTATCGATAGACTATGTACAGCTGCAGCGATCGGTTAGCTGCTCAGATAGCAGATGTTTGAAGTTGGTGAGGGAGATAACGGTCTCCAACTTCAGCGATTTTTGCAATTCGTTCCAGTCACAGGCAGCAGAGAACTGGAACGAAAGGCGGCCAAATGAGGTGATGGCTTTAGGGATGATCAGTGAGATACACCTGCTGGAGCGCAGCAGGTGAGTAGGTGTGTCCAAACTTTTGACTGATACTGTACATACATACATACATGCCAGGTCGCAATTGTAAATGAGAACTTGTTCTCAACTTGCCTACCTGGTTAAATAAAGGTGAAATAAATAAATAAATAAATACATACATACATACATACATACACACACACTGTACAAATACACATACATACATACATACATACACACACACTGTACAAATACACATACATACATACATACATACACACACACTGTACAAATACACATACATACATACATACATACACACACACTGTACAAATACACACACATACATACATACATACATACACACACACTGTACAAATACACATACATACATACATACATACATACACACACACTGTACAAATACACATACATACATACATACATACATACACACACACTGTACAAATACACATACATACATACACACACACACTGTACAAATACACATACATACATACACACACACTGTACAAATACACATACATACATACACACACACTATACAAATACACATACATACATACACACACACTGTACAAATACACATACATACATACACACACACTGTACAAATACACATACATACATACACACACACTGTACAAATACACATACATACATACACACACACTGTACAAATACACATACATACATACACACACACTGTACAAATACACATACATACATACATACACACACACTGTACAAATACACATACATACATACACACACACTATACAAATACACATACATACATACACACACACTGTACAAATACACATACATACATACACACACACTGTACAAATACACATACATACATACACAGATAAATAAATACAGATAAAAGAAACAGAAGGCATTGAACCCAGTCTGGCACAAAGAGAAGATTCATGAAGGAGACAAGCCTATACACAATCTATATATACACGTGCCATTTACCACATAGAAGCTAAATATTTGTATAATTCAATTATAGCTAGCCCTTTTTCTTTTATTCCAGGCTTTATCTAAATATTCTGCAAACGGATATGCACAGTGGACAAAAAACATTTCAGTTTCTCCTCATCGCTCAGCCACATAATGCTAGGGTATATCTAGTGTGCTGTCTGGAATAAGAGCGGGCGTATATCGTGGTAGAATGGGCAATAGAGGATAAAATTAGTTTCATTCTCTATTTCTTCAAGGTCGCAATAGTGGAATAGTCTTTCCTCTTCCATTTCACCACAATACTGACCTGTTTCAATACGCAGAGGCAATATCCCTGATCTTACCTGTTTCAATACGCATGGGCAATATCCCTGATCTTACCTGTTTCAATACGCAGAGACAATATCCCCGATCTTACCTGTTTCAATACGCAGAGGCAATATCCCTGATCTTACCTGTTTCAATACGCAGAGACAATATCCCCGATCTTACCTGTTTCAATACGCAGAGGCAAAATCCCTGATCTTACCTGTTTCAATACGCAGAGGTAAAATCCCTGATCTTACCTGTTTCAATACGCAGAAGCAATATCCCTGATCTGACCCGTTTCAATATGCAGAGGCAAAATCCCTGATCTTACCTGTTTCAATATGCAGAGGCAATATCTCTGATCTTACCTGTTTCAATACTCAGAGGCAATATCCCTGATCTTACCTATTTCAATACGCAGAGGCGATATCCCTGATCTTACCTGTTTCAATACGCAGAGGCAATATCTCTGATCTTACCTGTTTCAATACTCAGAGGCAATATCCCTGATCTTACCTGTTTCAATACGCAGAGGCGATATCTCTGATCTTACCTGTTTCAATACGCAGAGGCAATATCTCTGATCTTACCTGTTTCAATACGCAGAGGCAATATCCCTGATCTTACCTGTGTACATAGAGATCTCTTGAGAACTCCCCCTTAATTAAGCAAAAGGTTCTCAATTTGGGTTTATGGTTAATCTCCACCACCCATTCTTTTTTCATATTGCATCAACAGTTGTTTTTTAATAATATCTATGTCTCCCTTAATTTGGTTTTCATCCAGATGTTCACAGATATAACTTTTATTTTTGGATTGACCTCTATACTATGTTGGGACAGCACTGCAAACTCCTGTCCACATTGAATGTCTTTCTGTCGTTCTTGAGTGTTCGTTCTGTGACTTCCTCTGATACCTCCACGACCAGAACAGTGTGTAAAAGAGAGGTTGCGGCGCGGTTCATTTTATGGACAGAGTTTGTTCAGCAGAATCCCAGGCAGCGTCCTCTTTTAATTGGCTTCAATTTAAATGTATGTTTATAGCAGACGGTGTGATAACAGGGAAATGTAACCTGTAATGTAACCTGTAACCACCTATATACCACCTATATACAGTGTGTGCAAATGAGGCAAGATTATGGAGGCAACGCAATAAATAGGTCGTAGTGACGAAGTAATTACAATTTAGCAATTAAACACTGGAGTGATAGATGTGCAGAAGATGAATGTGCAAGTACAGATACGGTGGTGCAAAGGATTAAAAATAAATAATAATAATAACAATATAGGGATGAGGTAGGTGGATGGGCTATTTACAGATGGGCTATGTACAGGTGCAGTGATCTGTGAGCTGCTCTGTCAGCTGATGCTTAAAGTTAGTGAGGGAGATATGAGTCTCCAGCTTCAGTGATTTTTGCAATTCGTTCCAGTCATTGGCAGCAGAGAACTGGAAAGAAAGGCGGCCAATGGAGGAATAGGCTTTGGGGGTGACCAGTGAATAGCCATCCTTTGCCTTGATGACAGCTTTGCACACTCTTCATGATTCCATATGTGTTATTTCATACTTTTGATGTCTTCACTGTTATTCTAAAATGTTGATAATAGTAAAAATAATGAAAAACCCTTATATAAGTAGGTGTTCAAGAACTTTTGATCGGTAGTGTATAACTTGTCCTCCTCCTCCCCATATACCCTGTCCTCTTCCTCCTCCAAACATACCCTGTCGTCCTCTTCCTCCTCCACATATACTGTACCCTGTCCTCCTCCTCCACATATACCCTGTCCACCTCCTCCTCCATGTATTCCCTGTCCTCTTCCTCCTCCTCCTACACATATACCTTGTCCCGCCCTCTTCCACATATACTCTGCCCCCCTCCACATATACCCTGTCCTCTTCCTCTTCCACATATACCCTGTAATCCTCCACATATACCCTGTTCTCTTCCTCCTCCTCCTCCATCACATATACCCTGTAATCCTCCTCCTCCTCCACATATACCCTGTCCTCTTCCTCCTCCTCCTCCACATATACCCTGTAATCCTCCTCCTCCTCCACATATACCCTGTCCTCTTCCTCCTCCTCCTCCTCCACATATGCCCTGTCCCCCCCTCCTCCAGATATACCCTGTAATCCTCCTCCTCCTCCACATATGCCCTGTCCCCCCCTCCTCCACATATACCCTGTAAACCTCCTCCTCCTCCACATATACCCTGTAAACCTCCTCCTCCTCCACATATACCCTGTAAACCTCCTCCTCCTCCACATATACCCTGTAAACCTCCTCCTCCTCCACATATACCCTGTAATCCTCCTCCTCCTCCTCCACATATACCCTGTAAACCTCCTCCTCCTCCACATATACCCTGTAAACCTCCTCCTCCTCCACATATACCCTGTAAACCTCCTCCTCCTCCACATATACCCTTTAATCCTCCTCCTCCTCCTCCACATATACCCTGTAATCCTCCTCCTCCTCCACATATACCCTGTAATCCTCCTCCTCCTCCACATATACCCTGTAATCCTCCTCCTCCACATATACCCTGCCCCCCCTCCTCCACATATACCCTGTCCCCCCCTCCTCCACATACCCTGTAACCCTCCTCCTCCTCCACATATACCCTGTAACCCTCCTCCTCCTCCACATATACCCTGTAACCCTCCTCCTCCTCCACATATACCCTGTCCCCCCCTCCTCCACATATACCCTGTAACCCTCCTCCTCCTCCACATATAACCTGTAACCCTCCTCCTCCTCCACATATACCCTGTCCCCTGCTCCTCCTCCACATATACCCTGTCCCCCCCTCCCTCACATATACCCTGTAATCCTCCCCCTCCTCCACATATACCCTGTAATCCTCCTCCTCCTCCGCCACATATACCCTGTCCCCCCCTCCTCCACATATACCCTGTAACCCTCCTCCTCCTCCACATATACCCTGTCCCCCCCTCCTCCACATATACCCTGTCCCCCCCTCCTCCAGATATACCCTGTCCCCCCCTCCTCCACATATACCCTGTCTATCACGTCTTAGGGAAGACCCAGATGCAGACAATGTTGAAGTAACAAAAGTGTATTACTACAACAGGTGCAGGCAAAACGACAGGCAGAGGTCAGTAATCCATATCAGAGTCAAAATGTACAGAATGGCAGGAAGTCTCAGGGACAGGGCAGGCAGAGGTCAATAATCCAGGGTGGTGTGACAAGTTACAGAATAGCAGGCAGGCTCAGGGTCCTGGCAGGCAGAATGGTCAAAACTGGGATAACTAGAAAACAGGGTAAAACCTCTGGTAGGCTTGATGGACAAAACGAACTGGCAACAGACAAACAGAGAACACAGGTATAAATAGACTGGGGATAATGGGAATAATGGGGAAGATGCGCGACACCAGGAGGGGGGTGGAGACAAGCACAAAGACTGGTGAAACAGATCGGGGTGTGACACTGTCCTCCTCTATCACCTCTCCAATCAACACATGTGCGAACACACACACACACACACACACACACACACACACACACTCCTCCCATCACCCCTTTCCTCCAGCTTGTTAGTCACAGTGTATAGTGTTGTCACTAAGAGACTCCCATGGCCTGACAGGTCATTGCCTTGACTGCATTGCATCCTGGATAAGAATTGCTGGAGACGGATGTGTGGACAGGAGAGGAGACCCTCTCCATCTTTGGCAGATTGGCTGAAAGACCTACTGCTGCTAGATGCTGCAGTAACAAAGAGTAATCTATGGTGAGTAACCTTGCCTCCTTCAGAGAACTGGCGGTGTGGTGCCGAGACAACAACCTCTCCCTCAATGTGAGCAAGACAAAGGAGCTGATCGTGGACTACAGGAAAAGGAGGGCCGAACAGGCCCCCATTAACATTAACGGGCTGTAGTGGAGTGGGTCGAGAGTTTCAAGTTCCATGGTGTCCACATCACCAATGATCTATCATGGTCCAAACACACCAAGACAGTCGTGAAGAGGGCACGACAAAACCTTTTCCCCCTCAGAAGACTGAAAAGATTTGCCATGGGTTCCCAGATCCTCAAAAAGTTCTACAGTTGCACCATCGAGAGCATCCTGACCGGTTGCATCACCGCCTGGTATTGCAACTGCTCAGCATCTGACTGTAAGGCACTACAGAGGGTTGTGCTTATGGCCCAATACATCCCTGGGGCCAAGCTTCCTGCAATCCAGGACCAAAATAATAGGCAGTGTCAGAGGATGTCCATAAAATTGTCAGACACTTCAGTCACCCAAGTCATAGACTGTTTTCTCTGCTACCGCACGGCAAGCGGTACCGGAGCGCCAAGTCTAGGACCAAAAGGTTCCTTAACAGCTTCTACCCCCAAGCCATAAGACTGCTGAACAACTAATCAAATGGCCACCGGACTATTACATTGACCACTCCCCCCCTCCATTTTGTCTGTACACTTCTGCTACTCGCTGTTTATTATCTATGCATAGTCACTTCACCCCTACCTACATGTACAAATGACCTCTGACCTGTACACCCCGCACACTGACTCGGTACCGGTACCCCCTGTATATAGCCTCGTTATTGTTATGTTATTACCTTTTATTATTTTTTACTTTAGTTTGTTTGGTAAATATTTTCTTAACTCTTCTTGAACTGCACTGTTGGTTAAGGGCTTGTGAGTAAGCATTTCATGGTAAGGTCTACACTTGTTGTATTTGGCGCATGTGACAAACAAAGTTTGACTTGATCTATGTTAATGTCAATGTGAGGTAAAACAGAATGAACAGATGCAAGGTAACATTTGCCATCTTCAATTACCTCCTCCTCCCCCTCTTCTCCTCCAATTTCAATTTTGTTACATGGCCCTCCATCTCACTGACAATAAATCATTTTCGCTAATGAATTTCAAGAGTGGAAACAGTCATTCACTGCATAGGATGTTGAGGAAGTGAATATAGTCATTCACTGAAAGAGGCTGTAAGCAACCAACAATAGGAGGAGATACTGTTGGTCATGTAGTGTATGTGGATAACTGCTATTCAAACATATCATTTCCAAATCATGAGCATTAATAAGGCAAATCAAGTTCTTCCACACTGATCTTGACAACCCATTTCTGTATGGACCTTGGCTTGTGCACAGGGGCATTGTCATGCTGAAACAGGAAAGGGCCTTCCCCAAAGTGTTGCCGCAAAGTTGGAAGCACAGAATCATCTAGAATGTCATTGTATGCTGTAGCGTTAAGATTTTTCTTCACTGGAACTAAGGGGCCTAGCACGAATCATGAAAAACAGCCCCAGACCATTATTCCTCCTCATCCAAACTTAACACTATGCAATGGGGCAGGTAGCGCTCTCCTGGCATCCGACAAACCCAGATTTGTCAGTCGGACTGCTAGATTGTGAAGTGTGATTCATCACTCCAGAGAATCTGTTTCCACTGCTCCAAAGTCCAATGGCGGCGAGCTTTACACCACTACAGCAGACGCTTGGCATTGTGCATGGTGATCTTAGGCTTGTGTGCGGCTGCTCGGCCATGGAAACTAATTTCATGAAGCTCCCAATTAACAGTTATTGTGCTGACGTTGCTTCCAGAGGCAGAAGTGAGTGTTTCAACTGAGGACTGATGATTTTTACGTGCTTCAGCACTCGGAGGTCCCATTCTGTTCGTTTGTGTGGCCTGCCACTTCGCGGCGGAGCCATTGTTGCACCCAGATGTGTCCACTTCACGATAATAGCACCTACACTTGACTGGGGCAGCTCTAGCAGTGCAGGAATTTGGCGAACTGACTTGTTGGAAAGGTGGCATCCTATGACGGTGCCAAGTTGAAAGTAACTGAGCTCTTCAGTAAGGACATTTTATTTTTATTTATTTATTTAATTAGGCAAGTCAGTTAAGGACAAATTCTTATTTACAATGACGGCCTACCAAAAGACAAAAGGCCTCATGCGTGGACAGGGGCCTAGGATTCAAAAAAATAAATAAATACAATATATATAGGACAAAACACACCACAACAAGAGACAACACAACACTACTAAAGAGAGACCTAAGACAACAATATAGCAAGGCAGCAACACAACACAACATGGTAGCTTCACAAAACATGATACAAACATTATTGGGCACAGACAACAGCACAAACGGCAAAAAGGTAGAGACAACAATACATCACACAAAGCAGCCACAGCTGTCAGTAAGAGTGTCCACGATTGAGTATTTGAATGAAGAGATTAAGATTAAACTGTCCAGCCATTCAACTGCCAATGTTTGTCTATGGAGATTGCATGGCGGTGTGCTCGATTTTATACACCGGTCAGCAACGGGTATGGCTGAAATAACCAAATCCACTCATTTGAAAGAGTGTCCACATACTTTTGTATATACAGTTGAAGTCGGAAGTTTACATACACTTAGGTTGGACACATTAAAACTTGTTTTTCAACCACTCCACAAATGTCTTGTTAACAAACTATAGTTTTGGCAAGTCGGTTACGACATCTACTTTGTGCATAACACAAGTAATTTTTCCAACAATTGTTTACAGATTATTTCACATATAATTCACTGTATCACAATTCCAGTGGGTCAGAAGTTTACATACACCAAGTTGACTGTGCCTTTAAACAGCTTGGACAATTCCAGAAAATGATGTCATGGCTTTAGAAGCTTCTGAAAGACTAATTGACATAATTTGAGTCAATTGGCGGTGTACCTGTGGATGTATTTCAAGACCTACCTTCAAACTCAGTGCTTCTTTGCTTGCCATCATGGGAAAATCTAAAGAAATCAGCCAAGAACTCAGAAAAAAATTGTAGACCTCCACAAGTTAGTTCATCCTTGAGAACAATTTCCAAATGCCTGAAGGTACCACGTTCATCTCTACAAACAATAGTACGCCTGTATAAACACCATGGGACCACGCAGCAGTCATACTGCTCAGGAAGGAGACGTGTTCTATCTCCTAGAGATGAACGTACTTTGGTGCGAAAAGTGCAAATCAATCCCAGAACAACAGTAAAGGACCTTGTGAAGATGCTGGACGAAACAGGGACAAAAGTATCTATATCCACAGTAAAACAAGTTCTATATCGACATAACCTGAAAGGCCGCTCAGCAAGCAAGAAGCCACTGCTCCAAAACCATAAAAAATCCAGACTACGGTTTGCAACTGCACATGGGGACAAAGATTGTACTTTTTGGAGAAATGTCCTCTGGTCTGATGAAACAAAAAATTTAACTGTTTGGCCATAATGACCATTGTTGTGTTTGGAGGAAAAAGTGGGGGGGGCTTGCAAGCCGAAGAACACCATCCCAACCGTGAAGCACGGGGGTGGCAGCATTATGTTGTGGGGTGCTTTGCTGCAGGAAGGACTGGTGCACTTCACAAAATAGATGGCATCATGAGGGGGAAATATATTGAAGCAACATCTCAAGACATCAGTCAGAAAGCTTGGTCGCAAATGGGTCTTCCAAATGGACAATGACCCCAAGCATACTTCCAAAGTTGTGGCAATATGGCTTAATGACAACAAGTCAAGGTATTGGAGTGGCCATCACAAAGCCCTGACCTCAATCCTATAGAAAATGTGTGGGTAGAACTGATAAAGCATGTGCGAGCAAGGAGGCCTACAAACCTGATTCAGTTACACGAGCTCTGTCAGGAGGAATGGGCCAAAATTCACCCAACGTATTGTGGGAAGCTTGTGGAAGGCTACTCAAAACATTTGACCCTCGTTAAACAATTTAAAGGCAATGCTACCAAATACCGATTGAGTTTATGTGAACTTCTGACCCATTAGGATTGTGATGACAGAAATAAAAGCTGAAATAAATCATTCTCTCTACTATTATTCTGACATTTCACATTCTTAAAATAAGGAGGTGATCCTAAATGACCTAAAACAGGGAATTTTTACTACGATTAAATGTCAGGAATTCTGAAAAACTGAGTTTAAATATATTTGGCTAAGGTGTATGTAGACTTCCGACTTACCCAAATTGCACCCTATTTCCTATATAGTGCACTACTTTTGACCAGAGCCCCATGGGACTCTAACGGCATTGGGTGGTACTCTGGACAGAACACGTTGTAGCTATGATTGATGGTGAACTGGGGGAGGCATGGGAGGAAATAAGAAAGGAATCAAGGAGAGAAACCTAATGTTGTTTTTCTAACTTGATCACAATGAATCAGAATAATTCCAGAGTGCTCTTCTCAACCTTTTATGGCCTGATAAATCCTACCCCTGCAAACCTATATGACTTTTCCTCCACGTGAATGTGATGAGTTTGCGGCATATTTCAGAGATAAGATGACCAACATTAGGCTGGGTATCAGTCACACAAGACCTGATGAGAAATGTTATGTCATGTGCCCTAGCCTACCACGCAAAGGCACTATGGATTTATTTTCCCTGGTGGACACAGCCATGCTCAGGAAAGTGGTATCACAACTTAAGCCTTCTACCTGCCTTCTCGATCCTATTCCCACCGCCTTCTTCAAAACTGTTTTTAATTGCATATTTGAAGAAATGCAAGCTATTTTTAATTACTCCCTGTTCACAAGCACTTTCCCCGCTGCACTAAAAACTGCTATGGTGAAACCCCTTCTGAAGAAAGGTAATCTAGATTCTTCAGCTCTTTGCAAATTTTTGACTGTATTAGTGATTTTAAATACCTGAATGGCTCACAACTTCCTTCAGCTAAATCAAGACAAGACCGAGGTACTTATTGTTGGAACCAAAGCACAGAGGAGTATCTACCCCCACATTTTAATTCACAGGCAATAAAGATATAACACGAAGGTTAAAACACTAGGTGTTATTTTAGATTCTTTACAAAATTTCGAATCACATATTAGGAATGTGACCAAAATAGGTTTTCCATCCTGAGGAACATTGCCACGGTGCGGACGTTTATCTCTCAGGCTGATACAGAGAGACTCATTCATGCTTCAATTACAAGCAGGCTTGACTACTGTACTGCAATTTTCCTAATATAACTTTTCAGATATTTTCATATCTGATCAATATCTGATCAATTGTCTTCAGATTAATTAATTATTCTTTACCACACGTTAGTCTCATTCCAAACGTCGTAAATTGTAGGTTATCTGCACGAACCCAGTCTTCTCTATGAGTCATCCATACATCAATTGTCTTAAATATTTTATTTATTAACCAACTAAATAATCACAGAAGTGCACACACAAACAAACAAAGTAAATGTGGTTCCAAGAAATGATAGGGGAATGTGCCCTGCTGGAGTCTCCCGCCTGTCCGGCGCCGGAGCCTCCCGCCTGTCCGGCGCTGCTGCCGGAGTCTCCCGCCTGTCCGGCGCTGCTGCCGGAGACTCCCGCCTGTCCGGCGCCGCTGCCGGAGTCTGAGGCGCCAGAGCCCCTCAGCCCAGAGGCACCAGAGCTTCTGCCCCTCTGTCCAGAGCTTCTGCCCCTCTGTCCAGAGCTTCTGCCCCTCTGTCCAGAGCTTCTGCCCCTCTGTCCAGAGCTTCTGCCCCTCTGTCCAGAGCTTCTGCCCCTCTGTCCTGAGCTGCCCCTCTGTCCAGTGGGGTCATTGAGAGGGGTGGCCATGGTGAGAAAGCCACGGAGGCGGACAATAAGGCGGACTAAGACAATGGTGAAGTGGGGTCCGCGTCCTGCGCCAGAGCCGCCACCGCGGACAGACGCCCACCCAGATCCTCCCCTATAGGTCAAGGTTTTGCGGCCGGAGTCCGCACCTTTGGGGGGGGGGTACTGTCACGTTCTGACCTTTATTTCCTGTGTTTTGTATTTAGTTAGTATGGTCAGGGCGTGAGTTGGGTGGGCAGTCTATGTTTGATTTTCTATGATTTGGGGTTTTCTATGTTTCGGCCTAGTATGGTTCTCAATCAGAGGCAGGTGTCATTAGTTGTCTCTGATTGAGAATCATACTTAGGTAGCCTGGGTGTCACTGTGTGTTTGTGGGTGATTGTTCCTGTCTTTGTGTTTTGCACCAGATAGGGCTGTTGATGGTTTCACACGTTTCTTGTTTTGTTGTATCAGTTGTTCATGAGTAAATTTACATATTAAAAGAACCATGGACACTTACCACGCCGCATATTGGTCCTCTGATCCGTTTCGCCTCTCCTCTTCGGAAGAAGAGGAGGAAATCCCTTACAGGCATGGCGGCTTGTTAGACAAAAGGGGGAGTGGGGGTCAGCTGAGATGTCACTACAGAGTTGATAATTATAACAATTGAAATGCTAATTCTTTGCACATGAACGCTCACTCATTCGGGAACAATTGCAATCAATATATATATTTACGCTCAGTGTGTCGTCGGGATCTCTGTTGAAAAGTTTGTTTCTGTTAGAGAGTGTGTACGCCCTCTCTGTCGTGGTTAGAATGGATAGTTTAGAGTGACATTCATTCATGTTGTTATGGATAGATGTTTCGGCGGTTGTTGGTCTTCGCGTTCAATGATACCGAATTCCTAGCTGCAGACTAGTAATTAATATCAAAGACTTCTTATTCGGTCGGTATCGATAGTCTGAGAGTTTAACCACGTTGGATGGTTAAAAGATTCAGCCATCTACTCAAACCTTGGCCCTCTCATTATCGAGGTAAGCTGTTCTAACTGGTTCATGAGCAGTCCTCTGATTTAGTTAAACTCAAAAGGGAATTGGAGTTTCCTTCATTAAACAGTCCAAAATCACATTACACAATTTTACAAACAGTATCATCCCCACTCATTCACCTTATACAACAATTAGATGTAAACCACATATCTGAGGCTATTATATAAACAGTGTTATGGTAATGTAGCCGTATTGTCTCCCATGAGTTTCACAAAATTGTACCAAACGGACCAGTTCGTAGCTGGGTTCTTTACCGAACAACATAAATGTTGTTCGGTTCTCCAGTTCTGTGAGGTGGAAGAAATTCCTTTGTTCTCTATGAAAATTCCCTCTTTCTTTATACTGTGGCCATGAGGAGATAATCTCCTCCAGGAATTTACGACCTCTCTCTGACCACAGCAGCCTGGTTGTAGGAGACAGGAAGAGGAGGATGGGGCTTGCTGTACCCAAAGAGGGCAACGCCATGACAACGGGTACTGACCAAGACCAAATGGAGAGTACATTACACCGGTTTTAAGGTCTCTGCACTGGCTGTCTGTGAGTTTTAGAATTAACTTTAAAACCTCTTCAGGATCCATCCCTTTTTTTCAATTTTCACATCCCCAAATCTAACTGCCTGTAGCTCAGGCCCTAAAGCAAGGATGTCCATATTCTAGATACCACTTGAAAGGAAACACTTTGAAGTCTGTGGAAATGTGAAAGAAACGTAGGAGAATATAACACATTAGATCTGGTAAAAGATAATACAAAGAAAAACCTTACCTTTTTTTTGTATTTTTTTGTACCATTGTCTTTGAAATGCAAAAGATAGGCCATAATGTATTATTCCAGCCCACGTGCAATTTAGAGTTTGGCCACTAGATGGCAGCAGTGTATGTGCAAAGTTTAAGACTTATCCAATGAACCATTGCATTTCTGTTCAAAATGTTGTTTCAAGACTGCCCAAATGTGCATAATTGGTTTATTAATAACTTTTCAAGTTCAAAACTATGCACTCTCCTCAAACAATGGCATGGCATTATTTCACTGTAATAGCTACTATAAATTGGACAGTGCAGTTAGATTAACAACAATTTAAACTTTCTGCCAATGTCAGATATGTCTATGTCCTGGGAAATGTTCTTGTTACTTACAGCCTCATGCTAATCACATTAGCCTACGTTAGCTCAACCGTCCCGTGGGTGGGACACTGAACTGTAGAGATTCTTCTATTGGGTTTAAAATCAATCCACAATTGTGCACCCCAATACATGTCAGACATGCTTTTTTTTATACCCAGTAGGTCCCTCAGGTCCTCTGGCACTGGCCTTTTAACTTTCCCAAAGCCTGGGACCAAGAGGCAGCCTTTAGTTATTATGACCCAGCCACTGGAATAGCCTGCCAGAGAACCTGAGGGGGGCCGAAACTGTGGACATATTTAAAAGAGATCTTAAAACATATATTTTTAGCATTGCTTTTCCTCAGGGTGCTTTTTAGTTGTTCAGTTTGTCATTCTGTAGTTTTTTATCTTATGTTTGTTGTGTAGTAAATATTTCAGATTTTATTTCCATCGTTTTTTCCCGTAAAGCACATTGCATTGCATTCCATGTCTGAAATGTGCAGGATAAATAAAGCTGGATTTGATTTGATCACTTGGCAGCCAGGGGTTGATGCACGTACACACACACACCTCTCCTTCTTCTCTGTTTCCTGTGTGATCGCTGACCGTGGGACCGTGGCGTTTCCAGTCTGGAGTCATCCTAATGATATGCAAATGAGCTTCTCTGAGACACATTGTAGAGCTGAGAGGGAGAATGTGGGTGTGTGAGAGAGAGATAGAGAGAGAGGTCATAAGCAGATGAGCTCCTGAATTGTTCAACATGTTTTTAGAAAAGATTTAGCTGGATAAACTTAGATTTTTATGATATAAACAGGATACTACCCTCCAAACCTACAATCTGATTTTGGACAAAATTACCCACAAGGATTCCTACGATCAAAGATTCTTATTCCCATGGACTATACAGCAAATGCACTGGTAAACCAACGACCAGCGAAAGAAGCACAACAGAAACCTGAAAATACCATCCAACCTGGAACTGAGTGAGTAATGTTAAGTCTGAAGCTACTTTTAAAGCCCCCCCCCCCCCCACAAAAAAAATATATTTGACGTTATATGGACTGAATGCTAAGTTAAGGCTACCGAGCTTGCTAGGTCAGAACAGATCCGGCTGCAACTTCAATTAGCACTGAGGTGTGAAGTGAGAGGTGTCAAAGCCCTTCAGCCCAAAAATGGCAGAAGAGTTTCACAGCCTCCCCCACCCAAAGGCAGAGGCCTTTGAAGCCCCTCCCTCTGTGCAGAGGTTATTACAATACATTAACCCTTTGATGTAAAAAAAACAAGAAGGCACGGAAAGAGTACAGAAATAATCTCCTTGTGGACAATCCAGAGACACTTTTTGCTGACTGCTACAGAAATGGGAACATAAGCAACTTCATCTACCACACATACCATCCTCTGGCATGGCGTAGTCCTATATTAACACACTATCTCTCTGTCAAGAGGGGGGGTGTTAGCAATGGGTGGAAACTCAGGATACTAGACAACGAGTGATTGAAAAGCTTCTTCAGCTTTCCCCAACGCATAAGTGGTCTCCACTTGTGACAGTGCCCACCATTCCACCCTGGACTTGAACAGTCTTTACGACCAGGTCCATCTATACAAGGCTACAGTGCTGACCTTCGACAGGACCCTAAAGGACATCGCCCTCAACCGCAGCCCAACAACACACACAGCAGCAACAGATCAACAGACACCCCTCCCAGACCAGCGAGACACTCTTCCCCCCCAGACCTAGACATAGAGGACCCACGCCGAGAGGACCTACATCCAAACCACAGCACCACCAGCCACATCCACACTCTCACCACAACCAATCAATACCCACCCAAACCAACCATGCCCACATCCCATATAGGCCCCCTCAGATCAGACCTATGCACCTCCTGCCCAACACATGCCCCCCACTCCCACAAAGAGGGCCTCAACATGAAAGTCACACATACGCCCAGGCCATGAGCATGCAAACAGACCCCCACTCTTACACTAGTGCAAACCAATGGCATGTACCAAATGCTCAGCGGGCGCTGCTCACACTTACTGGTCTGAGGCCAAACCACACAACCAACAACATTGGCCACTTTATGGAACACAAAGCCTTCACTATCTCATCCTGGATTTATACAAGGCCTGAGGTCATCAGGCTTTGGCCTAAAGAGCGGGAACATTGACTTCACCAAAGAAGTCAGAAATACAGACATTGTAATCCTACAAGAAACATGGTATCGAGGAGATGGACCCTCTGGTTGCCCACTATGTTACAGAGAGCTGGTAGTCCTATCCACCAAACTACCAGTAAAACAGGGAAGGGACTCGGGAGGTATGCTAATTTGGTATAGAGCAGACCTAACTAACTCTATTAAATTAATCAAAACAGGAACAATTACATTTGGCTAGAAATTTAAAAGGAAATGATCTCAACAGAGAAACATTTCCTCCTGTGTGCTACCAATATCCCCTCACTAGAATCCCCATATTTTAATGAAGACAGCTTCTATTAAGAAATGCTAAAGCTGGAAGGAAAGTAGTGTAGAAACCTACCAAAAAACAATTAGGCAACAACAAATTCAATCCCCTTTAGACAACTTCCTGGACAAAATGTTTCACTGTAATAGTGAAGGTGTAGACTTGGCAGTAGAACACCCAAACAGTATATTTGACCTCAGCTTCCCTATCAAATCTAAAAATGTCAAGCAGACAACCTAAGAAGATTAATGAATGACAAATGGTTTGATGAAGAATGCAAAAACCGAAGAAAGAAATTGAGAAAACTATCTAACCAAAACCAGAGTCCCAGAAAACCTGAGCCTACGCCTTCACTATGGTGAATCACTAAAACAATACAGAAATACACTTTGGAAAAAGAAAGAACAGCACATCAGAAATCAGATCAATGTAATTGAATAACCCATAGAATCTAATCACTTCTGTGAAAATTGGAAAACTCCAAACAAACAACAATACAAAGACTTATCTATTCAAAATGGAGATGTATGGATGAACCACATCTCCAATATTTTTGGCCTTATAACAAAGAACAAACAAATATACATGATAAAATACAAATCTTAGAATCAACTTTTAAAGACTACCAGAACCCACTGGATTCTCTAATTACATTGAATGAACTACAGGACAAAATGCATACCCTCCAACCCAAAAAGGCCTGTGGTGTTGATGGTATCCTACATGAAATGATAAAATATACAGACCACAAATTCCAATTGGCAATACTAAAACTCTAACATCATCCTCAGCTCTGGCATCTTCCCCAATATTTGCAACCTAGGACTGATCACCCCAATCCACAAAAGTGGAGACAAATTTGACTCCAAATGTAAGGACCGACGCTGGAGACGAGAAGCAAATATAGGGAGTGAAAATGTAATGGAAAACAAACAAACAAAACAAGAACAGCGAACAAAGCTACATGACGACAATAATGCTGACACAGGGATCTAACTGAGGAACAGACAGATATAGGAGGGACAATCAATAAAGAAGAAGGATTCCAGTGAGTCCAATGAGCGCAGATGTGCGTAATGATGGTGACAGGTGTGCATAACGAAGGGCAGCCTGGCGCCCTCGATCACCAGTGGGCGGAAGCAGGAGCAGGCGTGACACCAATAACTATCATGGGATATGCGTCAACAGCAACCTTGGGGAAATCCTCTGCATAATCATTAACAGCAGACTTGTACATTTCCTCAGTGAAAACAATATACTGAGCAAATGCCAAATTGGCCTTTTACCAAATTACTGTACAACCGTATTCACCCTGCACACCCTAATTTAAAAAGAAACTAACAAAAACAAAGGCAACATCTTCTCATGCTTTGCTGATTTACAAAAAGCTTTTGACTCAATTTGGCATGAGGGTCTGCTTTGCAAATTGATGGAAAGTGGTGTTGGGGGAAAAACGTACATTATAAAATCCATGTACACAAACAACAAGTGTGCAGTTAAAATTGGCAAAAAAACACACCCACACATTTCTTTTCCCAGGGCCGTGTGGTGAGACAGGGATGCAGCTTAAGCCCCCCCCCCCTTCAACATATATATCAACGAATTGTCGAGGGCACTATAACGGCCTCACTCTACTGGAATCTGAAGTCAAATGTCTACTGTTTGCTGATGATCTGGTGCTTTTGTCCCCAACCAAGGAGGGTCTACAGCAGCACCTAGATCTTCTGCACAGATTCTGTCAGACCTGGGCCCTTTAAGTAAAATCTCAGTAAGACGAAATAATTGTTGCCAGGACCAGACAGATGAGCCTGGAGAAGAGTCCCCTAAGCAAGCTGGTACTGGAGCTCCGTTCACAAACACAAACAGACCCCACAGAGCCCCAGGACAGCAACACAATTATACCCAACCAAATCATGAGAAAACAAATAGATAATTACTTGACACATTGGAAAGAATTTACAAAAAAACTGACCAAACAATAATGCTATTTGGCCCTAAACAGAGAGTACATGTTGACCTGACCACTGTGACTGATGGTCAGTCTTTGCATCCATAGCTCTGTCTAGCTATGAATTTGAGAGTGGTTTGATGTCTTCAGCCCCATCCCTCAGCTGTTTACCAAAACAGAGGTGGGGTAAAGACTTTATTATTGTTTCAACTGCTGATTGGCTCTTGCTCAAGGGGACATCCCTCCCTTCCACTAATTGGATAAAAGTATCCAGGTCAGGATACAGTTGAAATGCAGAGGCTTGCATTGATACCATTGAAAGGCAGAGGCTTGTATTGATACAGATGAAAGGCAGAGGCTTGTATTGATACAGTTGAAAGGCAGAGGCTTGTATTGATACAGTTGGCAGGCAGAGGCTTGTATTGATACAGTTGGCAGGCAGAGGCTTGTATTGATACAGTTGAAAGGCAGAGGCTTGTATTGATACAGTTGAAAGGCAGAGGCTTGTATTGATACAGTTGAAAGGCGGAGGCTTGTATTGATACAGTTGAAAGGCAGAGGCTTGTATTGATACAGTTGGCAGGCAGAGGCTTGTATTGATACAGTTGAAAGCCAGAGGCTTGTATTGATACAGTTGAAAGGCAGAGGCTTGTATTGATACAGTTGAAAGGCAGAGGCTTGTATTGATACAGTTGGCAGGCAGAGGCTTGTGTTGATACAGTTGAAAGGCAGAGGCTTGTATTGATACAGTTGAAAGCCAGAGGCTTGTATTGATACAGTTGAAAGGCAGAGGCTTGTATTGATACAGTTGAAAGGCGGAGGCTTGTATTGATACAGTTGAAAGGCAGAGGCTTGTATTGATACAGATGAAAGGCAGAGGCTTGTATTGATACAGTTGAAAGGCAGAGGCTTGTATTGATACAGTTGAAAGGCAGAGGCTTGTATTGATACAGTTGGCAGGCAGAGGCTTGTATTGATACAGTTGAAAGGCAGAGGCTTGTATTGATACAGTTGGCAGGCAGAGGCTTGTATTGATACAGTTGAAAGCCAGAGGCTTGTATTGATACAGTTGGCAGGCAGAGGCTTGTATTGATACAGTTGAAAGGCAGAGGCTTGTATTGATACAGTTGGCAGGCAGAGGCTTGTGTTGATACAGTTGAAAGGCAGAGGCTTGTATTGATACAGTTGAAAGCCAGAGGCTTGTATTGATACAGTTGAAAGGCAGAGGCTTGTATTGATACAGTTGAAAGGCGGAGGCTTGTATTGATACAGTTGAAAGGCGGAGGCTTGTATTGATACAGTTGAAAGGCAGAGGCTTGTATTGATACAGATGAAAGGCAGAGGCTTGTATTGATACAGTTGAAAGGCAGAGGCTTGTATTGATACAGTTGAAAGGCAGAGGCTTGTATTGATACAGTTGAAAGGCGGAGGCTTGTATTGATACAGTTGAAAGGCAGAGGCTTGTATTGATACAGTTGGCAGGCAGAGGCTTGTATTGATACAGTTGAAAGGCGGAGGCTTGTATTGATACAGTTGAAAGGCAGAGGCTTGTATTGATACAGTTGAAAGGCAGAGGCTTGTATTGATACAGTTGAAAGGCAGAGGCTTGTATTGATACAGTTGAAAGGCAGAGGCTTGTATTGATACAGTTGAAAGGCAGAGGCTTGTATTGATACAGTTGAAAGGCAGAGGCTTGTATTGATACAGTTGAAAGGCAGAGGCTTGTATTGATACAGTTGAAAGGCGGAGGCTTGTATTGATACAGTTGAAAGGCAGAGGCTTGTATTGATACAGTTGGCAGGCAGAGGCTTGTATTGATACAGTTGAAAGGCGGAGGCTAGTATTGATACAGTTGAAAGGCAGAGGCTTGTATTGATACAGTTGAAAGGCAGAGGCTTGTATTGATACAGTTGAAAGGCGGAGGCTTGTATTGATACAGTTGAAAGGCAGAGGCTTGTATTGATACAGTTGGCAGGCAGAGGCTTGTATTGATACAGTTGAAAGGCGGAGGCTTGTATTGATACAGTTGAAAGGCAGAGGCTTGTATTGATACAGTTGAAAGGCAGAGGCTTGTATTGATACAGTTGAAAGGCAGAGGCTTGTATTGATACAGTTGAAAGGCAGAGGCTTGTATTGATACAGTTGAAAGGCAGAGGCTTGTATTGATACAGTTGAAAGGCAGAGGCTTGTATTGATACAGTTGAAAGGCAGAGGCTTGTATTGATACAGTTGAAAGGCGGAGGCTTGTATTGATACAGTTGAAAGGCAGAGGCTTGTATTGATACAGTTGGCAGGCAGAGGCTTGTATTGATACAGTTGAAAGGCGGAGGCTAGTATTGATACAGTTGAAAGGCAGAGGCTTGTATTGATACAGTTGGCAGGCAGAGGCTTGTGTTGATACAGTTGAAAGGCAGAGGCTTGTATTGATACAGTTGAAAGCCAGAGGCTTGTATTGATACAGTTGAAAGGCAGAGGCTTGTATTGATACAGTTGAAAGGCGGAGGCTTGTATTGATACAGTTGAAAGGCGGAGGCTTGTATTGATACAGTTGAAAGGCAGAGGCTTGTATTGATACAGATGAAAGGCAGAGGCTTGTATTGATACAGTTGAAAGGCAGAGGCTTGTATTGATACAGTTGAAAGGCAGAGGCTTGTATTGATACAGTTGAAAGGCGGAGGCTTGTATTGATACAGTTGAAAGGCAGAGGCTTGTATTGATACAGTTGGCAGGCAGAGGCTTGTATTGATACAGTTGAAAGGCGGAGGCTTGTATTGATACAGTTGAAAGGCAGAGGCTTGTATTGATACAGTTGAAAGGCAGAGGCTTGTATTGATACAGTTGAAAGGCAGAGGCTTGTATTGATACAGTTGAAAGGCAGAGGCTTGTATTGATACAGTTGAAAGGCAGAGGCTTGTATTGATACAGTTGAAAGGCAGAGGCTTGTATTGATACAGTTGAAAGGCAGAGGCTTGTATTGATACAGTTGAAAGGCAGAGGCTTGTATTGATACAGTTGAAAGGCAGAGGCTTGTATTGATACAGTTGAAAGGCAGAGGCTTGTATTGATACAGTTGAAAGGCGGAGGCTTGTATTGATACAGTTGAAAGGCAGAGGCTTGTATTGATACAGTTGGCAGGCAGAGGCTTGTATTGATACAGTTGAAAGGCGGAGGCTAATATTGATACAGTTGAAAGGCAGAGGCTTGTATTGATACAGTTGAAAGGCAGAGGCTTGTATTGATACAGTTGCCGTATCAGTATGGTAGAGGTGTCACTACAGTATCTCATTCCCCTTATTGCATCTGTGGTGAATGTTACTGTGCTGCAAACAGTTTGCTTACTCCACTGTTCCTGTCTACAAGGACTCCAACTAGTGGTCCTTTGCTTCGTAAGCATGCGTGACCACCCTGCTTGACAATGTACTAACCAGTTGCACCACCAAAAAGACGGCGCCATTGGCAACATTTCAAGCTGTTTAGTGAGCCCACTGTTCTGATCTAACTCTGTTACACATGGTCACCATCTTTAATACCCCGTCTCTTCAACATCTGGGACATTTAGGTGGTGTATCCCATAGAGTTAAATTAAATATATAATGACCTCTGTGGTTTATTCCCACCTACATGGGAAATGTAATCTTCATGAAACATGTAATCTATATGCAACATGTTAGAACCTGCAGCAGTCCAATTTAGGAGGATCTACACTACCGTTCAAAGGTTTGGAGTCACTTAGAAATGTACTTGTTTTTGAAAGAAAAGCAAATTTTTTGTCCATTAAATTGATCAGAAATACAGTGTAGACATTGTTAATGTTGTAAATGACTATTGTAGCAGGAAACGGCTGATCTTTAATGGAATATCTACATAGGCGTACAGAGGCCCATTATCAGCAACCATCACTCCTGTGTTCCAATGGCACACCGTGTTAGCTAATCCAAGTTTATCATTTTAAAAGGCTAACTGATCATTAGAAAACCCTTTTGCAATTATGTTAGGACAGCTGAAAACTATTTTCCTGATTAAAGAAGAAATAAAACTATTGGTCTTTAGACTAGTTGAATATCTAGAGCATCAGAATTTGTGGATTTGATTACAGACTCAAATGGCCAGAAACAAGGATCTTTCTTCTGAAACTCATCAGTCTATTCTTGTTCTGAGAAATTAAGGATATTCCATGTGAGAAATTGCCAAGAAACTGAAGATCTCGTACAACGCCGAGTACAGTACAACTCCCTTCACAGAACAGATCAAACTGGCTCTAACCAGAATAGAAAGAGGAGTGGGAGCCCCCACTGAATAGGAATATTTATATTTTTGCAGTGACATAAAAGAGAATGTATTCCAACTTCAGTGACAGGGATGTCAAACCATGCTCCTGAACTAGGCTGATACCCTTGAGTTATAGAAAGAAAATGGAACCAAATGCACTACAGCCCAGAACAACTAAATCAGTTGCTCGATACAGGGACATTCCTTACACCAGGGTGCTTCACCTGGTGACTATCCAGGAACATTAAGAAACAGGAGCACTCTGTTTCTGCATAAATCTGATCATTTAAACTGAACTAAAATGTAACATGCAACAATTTAAAAGATTTTGCTAAGTTATAGTCCATTTAAGGAAGCCAGTCAATTGAAATAAATTCATTAGGCCCTAATTATCAGGCTGGTGATTGTGGCCTGTGGAATGTTGTCCCACTCCTCTTCAATGGTAGTGCCGAGTTGCTGGATATTGGCGTGAACTTGAATAAGTTGTCGTACATGTTGATCCAGAGCATCCCAGACATGCTCAATGGGTGACATGTCTGATGAGAGTGCAGGCCATGGAAGAACTGGAACATTTTCAGCTTGAAGGAATTGTGTACAGATCCTTGCGAAATGGGGACGTGCATTATCATGCTGAAACATGAGGTGATGGCAGAGGATGAATGGCATGACAAAGGGCCTCAGGATCTCGTCACGGTATCTCTGTGCATTCAAATTACCATCAATAAAATGCAATTGTGTTTGTTGTCCATAGCTTATCCCTGCCCATACCATAACCCCACCGCCACCATGGGGCACTCTGTTTATAACATTGACATCAGCGAACCGCTCGCCCAACTGCCCGGTACAGTTGAAACTGGAATTCATCCATGAAGAGTACACTTCTTCAGCGTGTAATTGACCATTGAAGGTGAGCATTTGCCCACTGAAGTCGGTTAAGACGCCAAACTGCAGTCAAGGTCAAGACCTTGGTGAGGACGACGAGCACGCAGATGACCTTCCCCGAGATGGTTTCTGACAGTTTGTGGAGAAATTCTTCGGTGTTTAAATGCACAGTTTCATCAGCTGTCCGGGTGGCTAGTCTCAGACGATCCCCCAGGTGAAGAAGCCGAATGTGGAGGTCCTGGGCTGGCGTGGTTACACGTGGTCTGCGGTTATGAGGCCGGTTGGACGTACTGGCAAATTCTCTGAAATTACGTTAGAAGCGGCTTAGGTAGAGAAATAACATTACATTCTCTGGCACAAGCTCTGGTGGACATTCCTACAGTCAGCATGCCAATTACATGCTCCCTCAAAACTTGAGACATCTGTGGCATTGTGTTGTGTGACAAAACTGTACATTTTAAAGTGGCCTTTTAATGTCTCCAGCACAAGGTGCACCTTGGTAATTCTCATGCTGTTTAATCATCTTTTTGATATGCTAGACCTGTCAGGTGGATGTATTATCTTGGTAAAGGAGAAATGCTCAACAACAGGTATGTAAACAAATTTATAGACAACATTTGAGAGAAATATGCTTTTTATGCTTATGGAAAAAGTCTGGGATCTTTTATTTCAGCTCATGAAACATGGGACCAACACTTTACATGTTGCATTTATATTTTAGTTCAGTGAATTAAAAACCTCTAGAGGTGATGCACCAATGCATCACACGGTGATGTAATATTTCATATTCAATATCTCCCCATTTGTTTATGTTATAGATTTAACATTTATTGTAGTGCCTGCAACTTAGTCACCTCTTTCCGTCAATATAAAGTTAATGCCTATTCCATAACATGGGGCTTGTGAAAGCAGACTTTTTCTACACATGAGAGGATCCAGACAACCATGTGAGTTACCCACCATCAACAGATGAGACTCTCAGGAACACGACAGCGTCGGTTGTTTGGCTCTACGAAATCCACAAGCTTTACAGTAGTCATCTGAACTCTCTGTCGCGGACTTCCTCATTTCGAAGAGGTCTTCTCACAAAACCGACTCTCCAGACAGAACTGTTGGAGCTACAAACCAATATCTGAAGAGGAGACTCTCAGGAAAGCGAATGTGTTGGTTGTTCTGCTCTATGACGCAGGTAGGTAGTACCAGGCTGTAAAAATAACTAACATTTCATAGGGGAAAAAAAAAAAATATTTTTCTATAGTAGTAGCATATAGAACAATGACTACAGGATGCATTTTATTACCGTCTTAAAACAATTCCATAATGTTAGCTTAGTAGATGTTGTGATTCAAGGGCTTAGACTTAAAGGGTTAATTGGACAAACAAACCGGCTTACGTTTCAGTGTGGTTTTCCTTCATCATATTATCCCTGTGTTATATTAAGGGCTTGGTATCACGACACGTTCCAGTTCAATAGAAATGATAACATGATGAAAAAATGTAAACTTACATGGAGTCTAAATTTACATAGAGTTAACCTTATATAGAGCAAACTTGTCACGAATATCACCGAAGGTGGCTCCCCTTCCCATTCGGATGGCGCTTGGCGGTCGTCGTCGCCAGGCTACTAGCTTTTTCCCCTTTACGTTTGGTTAGCCCGCCTATGCCTGTGTTTGTGCGGGCTTGTTACTGTTATGTAAAGAGGTGTTCCTGATTATTGTGGGGTTTTTCGCTGTCCGGTGAGATACCAGTTTGTACTAGAGTGTATTGGGTAGAGTGTATTGCGCCTGTGTTCGGCATTACCCGTTGTACGTTTTCTGTTGGACATTAAAGCGTGTTTTCACGAATCCTCTGCTCTCTGCGCCTGACTCCACACCCAACACTCTTTGAGCGTTACAAAAGTCTTATAGAGTCTAAACGTGTATAGAGTCCAAACGTATATAGAGAGCAAACTTCTATAGAGTCTAAACCTATATAGAGTAAACTTGTATAGTCTAAACCTATATAGAGTATACTTGTATAGGGTCTAAACCTATATAGAGTAAAATTGTATAGAGTCTAAACCTATATAGAGTAAACTTGTATAGAGTCTAAACCTATATAGAGTATACTTGTATAGAGTCTAAACCTATATAGAGTATACTTGTATAGAGTCTAAACCTATATAGAGTATACTTGTATAGAGTCTAAACCTATATAGAGTATACTTGTATAGGGTCTAAACCTATATAGAGTAAAATTGTATAGAGTCTAAACCTATATAGAGTAAACTTGTATAGAGTCTAAACCTATATAGAGTATACTTGTATAGAGTCTAAACCTATATAGAGTATACTTGTATAGTCTAAACCTATATAGAGTATACTTGTATAGAGTCTAAACCTATATAGAGTAAACTTGTATAGTCTAAACCTATATAGAGTATACTTGTATAGGGTCTAAACCTATATAGAGTAAAATTGTATATAGCCTAAACATATATAGAGTAAACTTGTATATAGTCTAAACCTATATAGAGTAAAATTGTATAGAGTCTAAACCTATATAGAGTAAACTTGTATAGAGTCTAAACCTATATAGAGTAAACTTGTATAGAGTCTAAACCTATATAGAGTAAACTTGTATAGAGTCTAAACCTATATAGAGTAAACCTGTATAGAGCCTAAAGTTATAGAGAGTTAACTAATATAGAGTCTAAACTTGCATACTTGTATTTACAGTGTACACGTGGAGTGGCAGCCCAAAAACATCCACATTGGACAGTGTTATGGAAACCCCAATGTCAGCCCTGGTATTCAATCCCCATGACGGTCACCTGGGTTGTGCCCACCAAACCAGTTGGCTCTGACTGTAGATGAGGTCCCCTCAAGTACAGGTTTGGCATCCATGATGGACTCATTGGGTAAAAGAGGGACCATGGTCAATGAACCAGTCTTACA
The DNA here is from genome assembly GCF_002021735.2 of Oncorhynchus kisutch. NCBI lineage: Eukaryota > Metazoa > Chordata > Actinopteri > Salmoniformes > Salmonidae > Oncorhynchus > Oncorhynchus kisutch. The sequence continues at coordinate 2,827,734 of NC_034184.2, forward strand.
AGCAACTACACTTCTAGGCCACCTCTCCTTCCCCACCTTAGTGTCTACCCCCTACAGAGCACTCTCCCGTCCTCTTTCTCTCTCTCTCTCCCTCTCTCTCTTTTTCTCTCTCCCTCTCATGCGTCTTTCTCTCCCTATCTCCCCTAACTCGCCTCTACTCTCACGCTTTCCCTCTTTTCCTTAGTCCCTCCCTCTCTCCAAGTGTAGTGCCTTGGTGCAATGCTGTGTTGCAATATGTGCTGGACTAAGCAATAATGAGAAGGAGCTACATCTCCAAGTGTAGTGCCTTGGTGCAATGCTGTGTTGCTACGTGTGCTGCACTAAGCAATAATGAGAAGGAGCTACCTCCCTCTCTCTCCTCATCAAGCCCCTCGTCCACTCAATTAGTCAGACATAGTTTCTTTCCTCACTGCTTGAGGATGAAGATCAACCTGAAGTCCTCCCCTCCATTATTTCATACCTCCCTCCTCAAAAGCAGTGCACTATATAGGAAGTAGGGTGCCATTTGAGACTAGAGACATACTCCTGGGCACAGACATCTATTCCACATTGGTTCAACGTAATTGAATTGAAACAACTTTGATTCAACCAGTATGTGCACTGTGGGATTGCATTGTTTTGCTGCCTGTACTCTGCTCTACACAGTTGTAATCTGTTCAGCATGAGGAGTTGATTCTGCCAGCTAAATGAATAGGATGTAAACAACAGAGCTCATGTTGCTAAACTGTCAAACGAAACAACAGCAGATGAGATTAGATAGATTACATAATGCATTTACAGGAAATCAGATCAGGGTAGTGTTTGTCCAGTTATTGGGCTAAATACTGTTCTATAGGGCTAAATACTGTTCTATAGGGCTAAATACTGTTCTATAGGGCTAAATACTGTTCTATTTGGCTAAACACTGTGCTTCTTTGGCTAAACACTGTGCTTCTTTGGCTTTGTTGTTGTCTGAGCTGCAGATTGCCCCATAAGCATAGTTTGACACATTTTGACACATGATAAATCAATGAATAAATTGTGTTACTAAGACCAGGATAGAATAGGATCGGTTACATGAAGCTTATCATTTTGTAATGCAAAAGATTTCCTCCAAAATAAGCATTTCCCCCAGAGCCAAACAACTGATGGAAATCAAAGATGCTGGCTGTGTGAATGGCTCTTCATATAATTTCCCTTTATCAAGCTCTGGTACTCAAGGTCTGGGATTTGCCTCATAAAACATTTTGGTGGGTTTGTTGAGACAGGGTTGGTTTTAATAATACCCGCCCCCCATTCTCAGCCACTTCTATCAATGTACTAATAAAATATCAAAATACATCTGATCTGTCAGTCCTGCTTTGGTAAAGGGAAAGCAAATGGTCTCCAAAATGGCTCAATCACTCCTCAAACTGCAGCTGATCGGTCCACAGGCCTTAGTGATTTCCTTGGATAAGATGTGCCGCTTCAAGCTCCCCCCCCTCTCTCTCTGTGTCAGATAAACTGTGCACTTTCCCGTTTGATCCATTCCACTTGTGTTTGGGAGAGGAATAGAACATGACAGAAGGGAAACCAAGAGGAAAGACTAGGAAATAGCTCCAGTTACAGCCAGTTCTTGACAAATTGATGGGGAGCAAAATAATGTTTCTGCTCCAGTGAAGACTGTCTTGGGTTAGCATGGCTCTGTCATGAGTCAAAGCTCTGAAGAGAGGGATGGGAGGAGAGGGGAGTACAGGGGAGAGGGTGTTTGTGTGTGTGTGTTTATGTCCACAGTGTTTGTGTGTGTCTGTTCTGCAGTGTGGTTTACAGCTAGAATTTGCCCTAGCGATCTCTTTAAGAACATAAAAAGCCTCTCCTCTCTGTGGTGTGTGCATGTGTGTGTGTGTACACATGTTACCATAGTTGTGAGTACCAGAAATCCTAGTAAACCAACTAAAATTCAGAGAAGTGAAGACATTTTTCCTGTCCTTACTTGAAAAAAGGCTATTTTAGGCTTATGGGTTAGGTTTAGGTTTAGGGGTTAGGGATAGGATTATAGTTAAGCGTTTTGGTTAGGGTAAAGGTTTAGGTTATGGTTATGGTTATGGTTAGCATAAAGGATTAAGGGTTAGGGAAAATAGGTTTTTGAATGGGAATCAATTGTTGGTCCCCAAAAAGTCCTCAAGTATAGTAAGACATAGGTGTGGGTGTATGCGTACGTGCTGATGTGATGTCACCATTATGGAAGTACTTGTACAGCTGGCAGGTGGAAAAGTTGGCAGGTGGAAAAGTTGGCAGGTGGAGTTAATGTAACCTTCATTGACCAACATCCTGATCCAAGGACTCTGTGTCCTAGAGTGGCTTATTGGGTGTTATCATTAGGAACAAGTCATTTTACTTGCCTGGTGATGTTCTTCATCAGTATTATTCAAGAACATGCAATTCTATCTGCATCACATGCTCCTATTGTTGATGTAAATCCTATTGAGAAACAGCAGTCGGATCTGTTCCCATTTAGAAACAGCAGTCTGATCTGTTCCCATTTAGAAACAGCAGTCTGATCTGTTCCCATTTAGAAACAGCAGTCGGATCTGTTTCCATTTAGAAACAGCAGTCTGATCTGTTCCCATTTAGAAACAGCAGTCGGATCTGTTCTCATTTAGAAACAGCAGTCGGATCTGTTTCCATTTAGAAACAGCAGTGTGATCTGTTCCCATTTAGAAACAGCAGTCTGATCTGTTCCCATTTAGAAACAGCAGTCTGATCAGTTCCCATTTAGAAACAGCAGTGTGATCTGTTCCCTTTCTCCCAGTCTCCTTCTCTTGGGAAAACAGGAGGGGTAAGAATGGGCAGAAAACTCACATAGATGACGTCTGCTTGCCTGTGAGGAGAAACCTGATAGAGAAACTGAGATGGTGAGATGATGAGGTCCTTTGCTTCCAAAGAGTGTCAATCTCTTTCATAAGTTCTCTAACCAATAAAAGCTTATTTGCCCCCCAAAATTAAAATTGATATGGAGTTTTGGAATGAATGTCCAGGTTTTGCAGAACTGTACTATACTGTACGTCAGTCACAATGCCAGAGAAGGAACAACATTAGGGGTGTTTCTCGATATGCACACTACCGTCTTCCACTAACAGTAGAGCACAGGCTCCTCCATTACCGTGCTCCTCCACTACTGTGCTCATCCATTACTGTGCTCATCCATTACCGTGCTCCTCCACTACTGTGCTCATCCATTACTGTGCTCCACTACCGTGCTTCACTACCGTGCTCCTCCACACCGTGCTCCTCCACTGCCGTGCTCATCCATTACTGTGCTCCACTACCTTTCTTCACTACCGTGCTCCTCCACTACCGTGCTCCTCCACTACCGTGCTCATCCATTACTGTGCTCCACTACCTTTCTTCACTACCGTGCTCCTCCACCTCCGTGCTCCTCCACTACCGTGCTCCTCCACTACCGTGCTCCTCCACTTCTATGCTCCTCCAACTCTGTGCTCCTCCACCTCCGTGCTCCTCCACTTCTATGCTCCTCCACCTCTGTGCTCCTCCACTACTGTGCTCCTCCACTACCGTGCTCCTCCACTACCGTGCTCCTCCACCTCCGTGCTCCTCCACTACCGTGCTCCTCCACCTCTGTGCTCCTCCACTACCGTGCTCCTCCACTACCGTGCTCCTCCACCTCTGTGCTCCTCCACTACCGTGCTCCTCCACTACCGTGCTCCTCCACTACCGTGCTCCTCCACCTCTGTGCTCCTCCACTACCGTGCTCCTCCACCTCTGTGCTCCTCCACTACCATGCTCCTCCACTACCGTGCTCCTCCACTACCGTGCTCCTCCACTACCGTGCTCCTCCACTTCTGTGCTCCTCCACTACCGTGCTCCTCCACTTCTGTGCTCCTCCACCACCGTTCTTCACTACCGTGCTCCTCCACCTCCGTGCTCCTCCACTACTGTGCTCATCCACTACTGTGCTCCACTACCGTTCTTCACTACCGTGCTCCTCAACTACCGTGCTTCACTACCATGCTCCTCCATTACCATGCTCCTCCGTTACTGTGCTCCATTACTGTGCTCCACTACCCTGCTCCTCCACTACCGTGCTCCTCCATTACCATGCTCCTCCACTACCGTTCTTCACTACCGTGCTCTTCCACTACCGTGCTCCTCCATTACCATGCTCCTCCACTACCGTTCTTCACTACCGTGCTCTTCCACTACCGTGCTCCTCCATTACTGTGCTCCACTACAGTGCTCCACTACAGTGCTCCACTACAGTGTTTTTCCCTAGTTCCCAGTTATCTTGAACTCACTAGTCAGATTTTGCAGTTCCGAGTTAACAGTTGTTTTGAGCGTGGCACAAATCATGCTTCATTGACAGCATGGCCAACGTTTGTATTTTTTTATGTGTATTTATTATGGATCCTCTTCCTGGTGTCCAGCTAAATGAAGGCAGTTTATACCATTTTAAAAACATTACAATACATTCACATATTTCACAACACACTGTGTGCCCTCAGGCCCCTACTCCACCAGTACCACATATATCAAATCAAATCAAATTTATTTATATAGCCCTTCGTACATCAGCTGATATCTCGAAGTGCTGTACAGAAATATATACATTGCAAATCCATGTGTACATGTGTGTATAGTGCGTATGCTATCGTATGCTATTGTGTGTGTAATGGTTTTCCTCCTCTTCCTCTGAAGAGGAGAGGTGAGAAGGATCGGAGGACCAATATGCGGCGTGGTAAGTGTCCATATCGTTTTTAATAACAAAAACACTGAACACTATGAAATACAAAAACAATAAACGAATACGTGAAATGACAAAACCGGAACAGTACCATGTGATGAAAAACACAGACATGGAAACAAACACCCACAAAACAACAGTGCAACCCAGGCTACCTAAGTATGATTCTCAATCAGAGACAACTAATGACACCTGCCTCTGATTGAGGACCATACTAGGCCGAAACATAGAAATCCCAAAATCATAGAAAAACAAACAGACTGCCCTCCCCAGCTCACGCCCTGACCATACTAAATAATGACAAAACAAAGGAAATAAAGGTCAGAACGTGAGAGTGTGTGTGTATACGCATATGTTTGTGTTGCTTCACAGTCCCCGCTGTTCCATAATGTCTTTTTTGAATCTGTTTTTTTAAATCTAATTTTACTGCTTGCATGATTTACTTGATGTGGAATAGAGTTCCATGTAGTCATGGCTCTATGTAGTACTGTGTGCCTCCCATAGTCTGTTCTGGACTTGGGGACTGTAAAGAGACCTCTTGTGGCATGTCTTGTGGGGTATGTATGGGTGTCTGAGCTGTGTGCCAGTAGTTCAAACAGACAGCTCGGTGCATTCAACATGCCAATACCTCTCATAAATAAAAGTAGTGATGAAGTCAATCTCTCCTCCACTTTCAGCCAGGAGAGATTGACATATATATTATTAGTATTAGCTCTCTGTGTACATCCAAGGGCCAGCAGTGCTTCCCTGTTCTGAACAAATTGCAATTTTCCTAAGTCCTTTTTTGTGGCACCCGACCATACGGCTGAACAGTAGTTCAGGTGCGACAAAACTAGGGCCTGTAGGACCTGTTAATAGTGCTGTTAAGAAGGTAGAAACTAGGGCCTGTAGGACCTGTTAATAGTGCTGTTAAGAAGGTAGAAACTAGGGCCTGTAGGACCTGTTAATAGTGCTGTTAAGAAGGTAGAAACTAGGGCCTGTAGGACCTGTTAATAGTGCTGTTAAGAAGGTAGAAACTAGGGCCTGTAGGACCTGTTAATAGTGCTGTTAAGAAGGTAGAGCAGCTCTTTTTTATAGACAGACTTCTCCACATCTTAGCTACTGTTGTATAAATATGTTTTGACCATGACAGTTTACAATCTAGGGTTACTCCAAGCAGTTGCTCAACTTGCTCAATATCCACATGATTTATTACAGGATTTAGTTGAGGTTTAGGGTTTAGTGAGTGTCTTGTCCCAAATACAATGCTTTTAGATTTAGATATATTTAGGGCTAACTTATTCCTTGCCACCCACTCTGAAACTAACTGCAACTCTTTGTTAGGTGTTTCAGTCATTTCAGTCACTGTAGTAGCTGACATGTATATTGTTGAAGCATCCACATACATTTTGACTTTCCTCAAAGCCAGTGGCAATTAATTAATAAAGATTTTGAAAAAATGAATGGGCGTAGACAGAATTCCTCCTTCTACCTGGATGATGTTTGAGAGGCTTCCATTAAAGAACACCCTCTGTGTTCTGTTAGACAGGTAACTCTTTATCTACATTATAGCAGGGGGTGTAAAGCCATAACACAAGTTGTTCCAGCAGCATACTATTATCGATAATGTCAAAGCTGCACTGAAGTCTAACAAGACAGCCCCCACAATCATTTAATCATCAATTTCTCTCAGCCAAACATCATTCATTTGTGTAAGTGCTGTGCTTGTTGAATGTCCTTCTCTATAAGCATGATGAACGTTTGTTGCCAATTTGTTTACTGTAAAATAGTATTTTTCCCAAAAGATTACTAAGGGATGGTAACAGGCTGATTGGTCGGCTATTTGAGCCAGTAAAGGGGGCTTTACTATTCTTGGGTAGCGGAATGACTTTAGCTTCCCTCCAGGCCTGAGGGCACACACTTTCTGGTAGGCTTAAATTGAAGATGTGGCAAATAGGAATGGCAATATCGTCCACTATTATCCTCAGTAATTTTCCATCCAAGTTGTCAGACCCCGGTGGCTTGTCATTGTTGATAGACAACATTTTTTCACCTCTTCCACAATAATGTTACGGAATTTAAAATTACAATGCTTGTCTTTCATAATTTTGTCAGATATACTTGGATATCTAGTGTCAGCATTTGTTGCTGGCATGTTACGCCTAAGTTTGCTAATCTTCCCAATGAAAAGGTCATTAAAGTTGTAGGCAATAACAGTTGTTTTTCTGATGAATGAGCCATCTGTTTCAATGACTGATGGAGTTGAGTTTTTTCCCAGAATGTAATTTAAGATGCTCCAAAGCTTTTTACTATCATTCTTTATGTCATTTATCTTGGTTCATAGTGTAGTTTCTTTTTCTTTTTATTCAGTTTAGTCACATGATTTCTCAATTTGCATTAAGTTTGCCATTCATTTTGCCTCATCACTCTCAACCATACCATTTTTCAATTCCTCAGCTGTCCACAGGGATTTAACATTTTTACAGTCATTTTCTTAATGGGTGCATGCTTGTTGGCAACTGGAATAATCCATTTTATAAATGTGTTAAGTGCAGTGTCTGTTTGCTGCTCATTACACACCACGGACCAACAGATATTCTTTACATCAATAACATAGGAATCACTACAAAACGTCTTGTATGACCTCTAATACACTCTATTAGGCCCAGCCTTTGGAACTTTGGTTTTCCTACATACGGCTACTACATATTGTGATCACTACATCTGATGGATCTGGATACTGCTTTCAAGCCAATTTCTCCAGCATTAGTAAAGATGTGATCAATACATGTTGGTGTTTTCATTCCTGTGCTGTTTGTAATGACCGTGGTTGGTTGACTGATATCCTGAACCAAGTTGCAGGCATTGGTCAAGCTGCCTTGAGTGGGCAGCTTGATGAAAGCCAGTTAATATTTAAATTACCCAGAAAATATACCTCTCTGTTGATATCACATACATTATCAAGCATTTCACACGTTATCCAGACACTGACTGTTAGCACTTGGTGGTCTATAGCAGCTTCCCACAAGAATGGGCTTTTGGTGAGGCAGATTAACCTGTAGCCATTTTACTTCAACAGTATTTGGCATGAGATTCTCTCTAATCTTTACAGGAATGTGGTTCTGAATATAAACAGCAACACCTCCACCTCCACCGCTATTTTGATCAGTTTTCTTCTGGGATGCTTACTTGCTTTCATTGCTTTACTGGGAGGCTTAGCAGTAGTAGATGTGCTCATGTTCTTTATGTTAGTGCAGGGTGAGTTTCTCACAGTGGACTTCCTCCTAGGGCACACCGGCTCAGTGCTAACAGCATAATTCTGGTTTATAGGCACATGATTACTGCATACAATAGCTGTAGGATCAGCAGAGGCATTCAGGGCAGTTAAAGGGACATAACTTAGGTTACTTATATTGTGTCTACTGACGCTCCTGGTATAATGTACATTTGCTGAAGCATTATGACAACTCAGTGTCACGATGGTAGGGATTAACTGAGCTGGGCTTGGGTCATGAATAAGTCATTGTCTCAACGCAGTCTTATAATGCTGTGAAAGGATACAGGATCCAAATGAATTGGGTTGGATCCCATCCTCTTTACAAAATGTATTCTTCTTTCCAAAAGGTATCGAAATTGTCAACAAAAGTTACACCTGTTGAGCTGCAATAATCACGTAGCCAGTTGTGAAGAGAAAGAATCCTGCTAAAGCATTCAATGCCACGATTCAGAGATGGCAGAGGGCCAGATATGATGGGTTTTGTTAGTGTTTAACGGAGAGTTAATCAGATCTATAAAATCCAGTTTCAGCTGTTCAGAGCTGCCCTTCATAATGTCATTAAAACCCAAATGGACTACGATAAAATCAATAAACCTGTGAATATTTCAGTTGAAACTTGCATTGATACATACTTGAAAGGTGTACAAACAAAGTACTCATACTCCGACCATTCCATGCTACAATTTGTATTCTCGGAGCACGTACAGGTGTAGGATCTTAATTTCATCACTCTTCTGTTGCAGAGAATTTTACTGCAAAGCATGAAATGCATGAATTAGAGTTTTAAAAGGCTTCTAAAGTTTGTAATTTCCAAGTTGAGACTTTACAATTTTAGACTTGATTTGCCCTAACACTTTTTTTTATCAACCCCTACAAATATTTCCATTAATTATAATCCACATAATAATGTTTCCTGTTGCTGCAGGATTATTTTCCTTCTGTAGCAAACTGGCTCAAATTAAGATCCTACATCTGTAGTAGTTATGCTAAATTATGCTGAGAAGTTGTATTTTTGTGTGCATCTTATTGATGTTACAGTATTTGGCTGGATGTGGTATGGTAGTGCATCTGCATCCTCCCAGACACAGTCACAGGTCAATGTTATCACCAGCTTCAGATGGGCTGCCGCCGCTGAACCACATCTACAGAACGTACAATGAAGAGAGAGATGGAGAATGGAGAGAGAGAGAGAAACAGAGAATGGAGAAAGACTGCAGGCAGGTTTCCTTTGACCCAGGTTCAATAGACAAAAGCAATGTTGCAAACAAAGGAAACGGCAGATATAGAGAAAATGTTCTAAACAAAGACAAAATGTGTCCGTTCTGTAGGGGTGGATTTTCTTGTGTCAAACTTTCTTTATTGCGAAGAAATGATGATGGAAATGATTATTAACAAATCATTTTGAAGGCACGCCCGGGCACATGATCATCACATAGCCTAACTATAAAACTCTACTCCACATGTCATTCTTTTTTAATGTAACCTTTATTTAACTAGACAAGTCAGTTAAGGACAAATTCTTATTTACAGTGATGGCCTACTGGGGAACAGTGGGTTAAATGCCTTGATCAGGGACATAATGACAGATTAGCAGCAGTAGATGTGCTCATGTTCTTTATGTTAGTGCAGGGTGAACTGCTGACAGTGGAGAGATAAACAGAGAGAGCGATACGGGAGAGAGAGAGATACTACAGGGAGAGAAACAGAGAGAAAGAGAATGGGGAGAGAGATAGTATAGGGAGAGATAAACATAGAGAGAGAGAAGGGAGAGAGATATACTACAAGGAGAGAGAGAACGGAGAGAGAGATACTATAAGTAGAGAGAGAATAGAGAGAGAGATACTCTAGGGAGAGAAACAGAGAGAGAGAGAATGGGGAGAGAGATAGTATAGGGAGAGATAAACATAGAGAGAGAGAAGGGAGAGAGATATACTACAAGGAGAGAGAGAACGGAGAGAGAGATACTACAAGGAGAGAGAGAACGGAGAGAGAGATACTACAGGGAGAGAAACAGAGAGAGAGAATGGGGAGAGAGATAGTACAGGGAGAGATAAACATAGAGAGCGAGAAGGGAGAGAGATAGTATAGGGAGAGATAAACACAGAGAGAGAGAAGGGAGAGAGATATACTACAAGGAGAGAGAGAACGGAGAGAGAGATACTACAGGGAGAGAAACACAGAGAGAGAATGTAGGGAGAGAGAAACATAGAGAACAGAGAGAGAGGGAGAGAGAAACAGAGAAAGCACATGCTTTCTGGGTGACAATTTGGCTTGAGGATTGACCCCTTAGTTTATACATGGTCTAACCGGAGGTGGCATTCGTTTTACATGACACTAAGTTCCTCGAGTGACAGTCAGTGCAGGTGGAGCCAAACTATCTGACCTAAGACCATTCAAACGTATATATTTGAAATCGGAGACTCAAGTACTATTCTACATTTCAAATGAGTCATTGTATTTGTGACTAAAGCTTTGGGTTGGTGGACCAGCAGAGCTCCTTACCCTGTGGATGCAGGAAAAACAAGTGTTGGATCAATGACTTCTTCTAACAGCCCTGCTGACTAGTAGAGCGAACAAGCATCTCTCTGCTGGAGTTCTTACTTAGAGTCTGTATCACCAATGGCACACTATTCTCTATATAGTGCACTACTTTCGACCAGAGACTCGATTTAGTCTGGTATAAAGGGGATAGGGTATCATTTGGGAGTCACACAGTGACTCAGCTGTTACAGTCACCCCTGACAGGCTAGTTTAAACAGCCTGTTGCGAGTCTAAAACCGCACACCTTTTGCGTAACCCTTTACTTAAAGCCTGTAGGTATAACGCATCACAAGTTGTTCTCAGCATGTAAGAGCCATTATAAGATCTTATAATAATGTCTTACGTCTTTCAAATGGACTTTGTTCAGGAACATCCAACAGTCAAAGAGAAAAGACCAGTTGATAACAGTTATGTTACACACACAGATTGCTTAGAAATTAAATAATGTGTGTGTGTGTGTTTGTCATGATTGAGGGAGCCTCACTGTTACTTAACAAAATATATGACTATCATATAAACTGACTGACCAAATGATAATTACACTGCTGGACCATTAAACATGAATCCCCCTCTGCTTTTTATTACCAACACATACGGTCAACAAAACTGTTGGAAGGGTGCTTCTCAATCTGTCTTGACAGACTTAACATGCCAGATGTGGTTCCGGTTTCAAGATTAGGTTGAGCTAAAAAGCCAAGTTTTAGCCAATACTATTGAATCCCTTAGAGAGAAGACCAGTCTCTGTTAATTAACAGCCCTGTAAGACTACAGTATAAGTCACAGGGTCTATGATCATTATCACTGATGTGTGGCTGCTTCTCATGTTCCCTTTATACTGTAGCTTCCTATATTTATGGGCCTTTGAGAAGTGTGGAAGACATGGGTTGTTACTCAAATGGCACTCTATTCCCTACATCGTGCACTTCTTTTGACCAGAGCCCTCAGAGTCCTCAGAGTCCTGGTCAAAATAAGTAGTGCACTATATAGGCAATAGGGTGCCATTTGATTTATTTAATTGAACCTTTATTTAACTAGGCAAGTCAGTTAAGAACAAATTCTTATTTACAATTGCGGCCTACCCCGGCCAAACTTGGACGATGCTGGGCCAATTGTGCGCTGCCCTATGGGACTCGCAATCACGGCCGGATGTGATACAGCCTGGATGACTGATCTTACATGATCCTTAAGTTAATGAGCCCAGTGTCACAGACTGGTTAATTACACTGTGATGATCTTTGTTCCACTCCTGCATTTTGTTATGATCATCCCAGTCATATTACATTACACTGATCCACCACTGTGTTTTGTTATGGTCATCCCAGTCATATTACATTACACTGATCCACCACTGTGTTTTGTTATGATCATCCCAGTCACATTACATTACACTGATCCACCACTGTGTTTTGTTATGGTCATCCCAGTCTTATAACATTACACTGATCCACCACTGTGTTTTGTTATGATCATCCCAGTCATATTACATTACACTGATCCACCGCTGTGTTTTGTTATGATCATCCCAGTCATATTACATTACACTGATCCACCACTGTGTTTTGTTATGATCATCCCAGTCATATTACATTACACTGATCCACCACTGTGTTTTGTTATGATCATCCCAGTCATATTACATTACACTGATCCACCACTGTGTTTTGTTATGATCATCCCAGTCATATTACATTACACTGATCCACCACTGTGTTTTGTTATGATCATCCCAGTCATATTACATTACACTGATCCACCACTGTGTTTTGTTATGATCATCCCAGTCATATTACATTACACTGATCCACCACTGTGTTTTGTTATGATCATCCCAGTCATATTACATTACACTGATCCACCGCTGTGTTTTGTTATGATCATCCCAGTCATATTACATTACACTGATCCACCACTGTGTTTTGTTATGGTCATCCCAGTCATATTACATTACACTGATCCACCACTGTGTTTTGTTATGATCATCCCAGTCATATTACATTACACTGATCCACCACTGTGTTTTGTTATGATCATCCCAGTCATATTACATTACACTGATCCACCGCTGTGTTTTGTTATGATCATCCCAGTCATATTACATTACACTGATCCATAGAACAGTATGTACAAACAGTGTCATCTTGAAAAATGTGGCTACATTAGTAATCATTTCTTTGACAACTTTAAGAAATATCTCAGACTGGTTTGGTTTTTATATTGTGGAACAGCTGATCACATGAGAATAAATCAATTCCATTAAAGTACTGATATAAAACTAATAGATATGTCACCTTTCAGTAAGCATTGATGATGCTGTTGACAAGCAATATAAATGTGTCCCTAGTGGCACCCTATTCCCTTATAGAGTGCACTACTTTTGGCCTTATGCGCCCTGGTCAAAAGTAGTGCACTAAATAACAAATTGGGTGCCATTTGGGATGCACCCTACATTTCCCTAGACAGACCTCTTGTCTCGCGTCTCCTGTCTCCTCTCAGAAGTTACAGAGTGCATCAGGACAGATAGATCCAATGACATCAATGGTTTCATTTTGCAAAATGCAAAAGGATTATGTTGTACAATATAGAAGCTGTACATACATTGGGAGATGTAATGCTTTAATATGCAAGGACAAAGGTAAGGCAGTTGAATTCATGCATACATTTGGAAGTGAGCAAACCTTACTCTAAATATAATATTTATTTATATCTCTAATGTTGTAAAAGCTTGATGCACCATCACTCAACCTCACGTAAAATACATGTTATTATTGGATGTTTGATCTAATTATAATCTAGAGGCATCTGCAGGATCAATACTAGCAGATGTCATCAATTTAAAGACTAGCAATACATCTCTCTTTAAACACATACAGGTGCATGCACGCACATGAGGGCATGCAAATGCAAACACACACACAAACGCTCACACGCAAACACAAATACACACACATAGGTTTCCTGCTCCCGGAGAGGTAAAGAGTATTCATTTAATGTCCTTCTCCCCTAGCCCCTATGCCCCAAAGGGGAAGCAGTCAGTCAGTAAGTGCGATGTCTCCAGCAGTTCTGTACCCAGGCTACACCCCTCTTCTTCCAGAGGGACCAGGACAGATTGATATTATACTGTAGGAGAGACTGCATCAAAGGAATTGTAGAATATATATAATAAACTTCTAGAATGTCCTGTACATAGTGTCCCTCTCTGGTGGAATCTGTGGTTTTGAACACTGTTTTAAATGGCTCAGGGAGACACACTACACACCTTCACATTGCTACAATGAGTTGCTATTCCTATTAGCTGAATCTAGGTGTTAAATTTGCTCTGTGTTCTGTTGGGTAATATAATCATGTGCTATTGAAATGCTACACTCCATAGTCCAAACTTCTCATTTTTACCAATCCATTATGGCCAGCCACAAATGAATATCCAACCCTGAGCACTTTCTTTGTAATGGAAATATAGTATATTGTAGCAGCTGCTTGTGCTCACTACATTTGCCATTCAGTGTCAATTGTGTCATTATAAAGCAGCTCAGGAAAGAAATGGTCCTGGATACAACCATTCGTCTTCTATTTTATCTGTTATGTTACAGCTATAGAAAAATATATTTCAAAGAGTAATCTATGTTTTATATACAACGATCTCATATGGCTTCACCATAATGGCATGCAGTTAACTACAACAAGCCTGAAGTCTCAACTACCTGAGTAATTTTGTCTAGTTCTTTTTTAACCCGAGGACAGAGCAATGGAAACATTCCAACTTATAGATACTGCATCTATCTGTACAAAGTAATGGCATGTGTCCCACATGACACCTTATTCCCTATATAGTGCACTACTTAGGACAAGAGCTCTATGAGCCTGGTTTCAATGTTGTGCATCTAGGGATTCTACATTGTAGAATAATAGTGAAGACATCAAAATTATGAAATAAAACACATGGAATCATATAGTAACCCACAGTTTTTTTAGCAAATCAAAATATATTTTAGATTTTAGAGTCTTCAAAGTAGCCACCCTTTGCCTTGATGATAGCTTTGCACACGCTTGGCATTCTCTCAACCAGCTTCATGATGTAGTCACCTGGAATGCATTTGAATTCATTTGTGGGATTTCTTTCCTTCTTAATACATTTGAGCCAATCAGTTGTGTTGTGACAAGGTCGTGATGGTATACAGAAGATAGACCTATTTAGAAAAAGATCATGTCCATATTATGGCATGAACGGCTCAAATAAGCAAAGAGAAACGACAGTCCATCATTACTTTAAGTTAAGTCAATCTAGAAAATTTCAAGAACTTTGAAAGATTCTTCAAGTGCCGTTGCAAAAACTATGTAGCTTCACGATGGAACTGGCTCTCATAAGGATCGCCACAAGAAAGGAAGACCCAGAGTTACCTCTGCTGCAGAGGATACGTTCATTAGAGTTACCAGCCTCAGAAATTGCAGCCCAAATAAATGTTTCACAGAGTTTAAGTAACAGACCCATCTCAAAATCAACGGTTCAGAGGAGACTGCATGAATCAGGCCTTCATGGTCGAATTGCTGCAAAGAACCCACTACTAAAGGACACCAATAATAAGAAGACTTGCTTGGGCCAAGAAACACGAGCAATGGACATTAGACAGGTGGAAATCTGTCAGTGATTTATTTAGAATTCAAGGCATACTTAACCAGCATGGCTACCACAGCATTCAGCATCGAAAGTGAGACTATCATTTGTTTTTCAACAGGACAATGACAGGACAATTTCACCAAGAAGGAGAGTGATGGATTGCTGTATCAGATGACCTGGCCTCCACAATCACCCGACCTCAACCCAGTTGAGATGATTTGGGATGAGTTGGACTACAGAGTGGAAAAGAAGCCAACAAGTGCACAGCATATGTGGGAACTCCTTCAAGGCCGTTGGAAAAACATTCCAGGTGAAGCTGGTTGAGAGAATGCCAAGATTGTGCAAAGCTGTCATCAATGCAAAGGATGGCTACTATTTTGATTTTTATAACACTCTTTTGGTTACTACATGTTTCCATATGTGTTATTTTATGGTTTTAATGTCTTCACTATTATTCTACAATGTAGAAAATAGCAAAAATAAAGAAAAACCCTTGAATGAGTAGGTGTGTCCAAACTTTTGACTGGTACTGTACAGTATATGGAATACCTTATTTACGTAAGTATTCAGACCCTTTGCTTATGAGACTCAAAATTTTTGTCAGGATTGTGTCGAGGTGGAGATCTGGGGAAGGGTACCAGAATTGAAGGTCCCCAAGAACACAGTGGCCTTCATATTCTTAAATGGAAGGAGTTTGGAACCACCAAGATTCTTCCTAGAGCTGGCCGCCCGGCCAAACGGAGCAATCAGGGGAGAGGGCCTTGGTCAGGGAGGTTTGCATCACCCACTGGAACGGCAACTCAGCCACCCAAGTCATGGCCTTTTCACCCCGCTACCATCTAGAAGGAGGATACAGTACAGGTGCATCAAAGCTGGGACCAAGAGAGTGAAAAACAGCATCTATCTCCAGGCCATCAGAATATTATACAGCTTCTATCTCCAGGCCATCTGACTATTAAACAGCTTCTATCTCCAGACCATAAGACTGTTCAACAGCTTCTATCATAGACCATCAGACTGTTCAACAGCTTCTATCTCCAGGCCATCAGACTGTTGGATAATGTCACAGTTTCTGTGTTATTTCATTGTTGTTTCCGCAGGTTACCGCTGGAGGGCACCCTTTCTAGTTTCCAGGTTACCCTGATTATTGCTTATTGGATTCACCTGTGATTAATTACCTTCTATATTCACCTGGTTGCCTTGTTATTTAGGTTCCTCAGTTGGCCTGTAACTTTGCTTAGGTCTCATGTTTTATTAGTGTGCTCTTATGCGGTTTCCGTGTTTCTGTTAAGTAAAAGTTCTGGATTTACCCTTACCTCTGCTTGCTGTGTTTCTCTGTGACTGGGTTCGAGTTCTTACTAGCATTATTGTTATAGTAGACCTAAGCCTACAATGGATCCAGCAGAGATTTCTCAGTTGTCCGAGGAACATTCAGGACTCGACCATTTACAGTCGGCTCTCACCCACCGTGGATCTGTGATTGGTCGCCATGAGGCGCGGCTGCAGACATTGTCGGATGAATTAAGAACTCTTGTGTCCACTCTGCAGACAAGACAGATGGGAGCAACGGCTGCTGCACCTGTGGCTGTTCCTAATCCTCCACTCCCTACCAGCTCAGCATCTTCCTCCCATCGGGAGCCTCATCTCCCGGCACCCAGAGCACTATGAGGAGCATCCTGGGAGGTGTTGTGGGTTCCTGCTCCAGTGCTCGCTGGCCTTCGAGTTGCAGGCATCAACACTTCCCACCGAGCGTTCCTCCTTGCTCTCAAGGTGGGCTCTGGCCTGGGCCACAGCCATATGGGAGCAGCAATCAGACATTTGTTTGAATTGGCAAAGCTTCACCCAGGAGATGAAGAGGGTTTTTGATCATCCCATCAGGGGCAGGAACGCTGCTCAAAGACATATTGCACTTCTGCAGGGCAGCTTGAGCTTAGCTGATTATGCCATTGACTTTCGGACGCTCGCCACTGAGAGCGGTTGGAATACAGAGGCACTTCACGGATTCAGCAAGGTTCTCAAGTCTTCCCCGGACAACCCTGACACTCTCGATGAGCTTATCGTTCTGGCCATCTGGGTTGACAACTGGCTTCGGGAACGTCGTCGTGAGAGGATGGAGGGGTTCCGAGTTGTTGCCAGTTTTTCGGGATCCGCTGAGGGAGTCGATTCTTTGTTTGTTCCACATGCTGCGTTTGAGTTTGCTTGTCCGGTACCCCGTCAGAGTTCTCAATTTGGCTCCGGTTCTCCTTCATATAATTCAGAGGCAACAAGGACATTGGAATGCACAAGACTTTCCGCTCTGGAGAGATGGTGCAGGATTAACGAGCAACGTTTTCTTTCCTGTGGACAGTCTGGACGTTTCCGTTTCTCCTGTCCCGAGCTGACGGAAAACTGAATGACTCGTCAGTAGACAGGAGAATACTGGAAAGTCAGATAAAGTCTCCAGCTGCCGACACGGTACGCACCTTGCTTCCGGCCAAATTGACTGGCCCTCAGTAAGAGTTCTTGGATGGAATCCTTAATGCCAGTCCACCTGCCAGCAACTCTCTCCACATCTTTCTGGCCCTGCTCGTCTGGAGGCTTCTGATTTTCCTGTTCCCCCGGCTGGGGATGACAAGCCTGATCTTTCCCGCGTACCTCGGGATTACTGGGATCTGGGTCAGGTCTTCAGCAACGAAGGGCCAGCGAACTTCCTCCTTACAGGTCCTACGATTGTGCCGTCGACCTCCTGCCTGGCACCACTCCTCCAAGAGGAGGGCTATATTCTCTCTCAGGTCCGGAGACTGCAGCCATGAACAGTTAAATTAAGGAGGTACTGGTGGCTGGTTTTAATCGGCCATCCACTTCACCTGCTGGAGCGTTTTTTTTCTTTGTTGGAAAGAGAGATGGGGGATTACGTCCATGTACTGATTACCTGGGTTTAAATAACATTACCGTAAAGAACCTTTACCCTCTTCCTCTTATTTCATCAGCCTTTTGAGATACTCCAGTGAGCAACAGTTTTCCAAATATTGGATTTATGGAACGCGTACAATCTGGTGCGCATCAGACAGGAAGACTCGTGGAAGACAGCATTCAACACCCCAAATGGACATTATGAGTACCGTGTCATGCCGTTTGGACTTACAAATGCTTCTGCCATTTTCCAGACCCTGGTTATTGATGTGCTGCGCAACTTCTTTCACCAGTTCATGTTTGTGTACCTGGATGTCATCCTCATCTTCTCCAGGTCCATGGTTGAACACATCCAACATGTTCACCAGCTTCTTCAAAGACTTCTCTCTCACCAGTTCTTCGTGAAGGCAGAAAAGTGTGAGCTTCACGTTCCTCAGATCTCATTCCTGGGGTACATCGTGTTTCAGGGCTGTGTACGGACTCCCAAAAGGTAGAAGCGGTGGTCAATTGGCCGCGGCCAAGCACAGTCAAGCAAGTCCAGCGTTTTTTGGGGGTTTTGCTCATTTCTACCGGAGATTTGTGAGAGACTTTAGTTCGGTGGCTATGCCATTGACAGCGCTCACCAAGTGCTGGGCATGTAAGCTGGACCCCTGCTGATGAGAAGGCGTTCCAGGACCTGAAACGTCGGTTTTCTTCTGCACCCATTCTAGTTCATGCGGATTCTTCTCTTCCCTTCATGGTAGAGGTGGATGCCTCTGACGTTGGCTTGAGTGCGGTTCTGTCTCAGTGCTCGGCTAAAGACCGAAAGCTTCATCCCTGTTCTTTTCCATGCGTCTCACTCTAGCAGAGTGGCTACTTGTTCGACATGCTCCCGGAACAAGACTCCTCTGGTGCTTCTTCATCCGCTCCCAACACCTTCTCGACCCTGGTCTCATCTCTATGGATTTCATCATGGGTCTTCCATTCACAGAGGGTCACACTGTCATCCTGGTCATTGTGGACGGCTTTTCCAAGGAGGCACATTTCATTCCGCTGCCTAAGCTTTCATCTGCCTGTGAGACTGCTCAGGTAGTCATCCAGTATGTTTTCTGCCTTCACGGACGTCCTCTGGACATCGTCTCCGACCGGGGCCCCCGGTTTTCCTCCAGTATCTGGAGGGAGTTCTGTACTCTTCTGGGGTCATTGGCCAGTTTGTCCTCTGGCTATTACCCTCAGTCCAACGGTCAAACGGAGCAGGTGAACCAGGATCAGGAGACTGCCTTATGGTGCTGTTTGTCCCCCTGCCACTTGGAGTCAGCATCTTCCCTTGGTGGTGTCGTCACACAACAGTCTCCAGTGTTCATCCACCGGCCTGTCACAATTCCAGGTTTTGTACGAATAGCCTCCTCTGTTCCAGATCAGGAGATTGAAGTGGCGGTTCCATCCGCTCAACGTCTCATCTCTCGTTGCCGTCGGACCTGGAAGAGGGTTCGGTGAGCACTCCTGAGGCCCTCAGCTCGGGTTCAGCGACAGGCCAACTGTCATCGCCGTTCGAGTCCACTCCTGCGTTCCGGCCAGATGGTCTGTTTGTCTACTAGGCATCTGCCTCTGTGCTTGTAATCAAGGAAGTCGGCACCCCGGTATGTTGGGCCATTCAAAGTTCTATGGCGCATGAATCCAGTGACCTATCATCTTCCCCGATCCAAAAGGGTTCATCCCACCTTCCACATCTCCAGACCCAAGCCTGTGGTGTTCAGTCCTCTGGTTCCGGCCACTCGGCCTCCACCTCCGCATCGCATGATAGAGGGACAGCTAGTCTACACTGTGTGACGCATCCTCTCCAGTCGCCAGTTCCGGGGTGGGACTCAATATATCGTGAGTTCCGGCTTGGGACATTCTGGACCCCGGGGTTCATTTGGGATTTCCGTCGCCGTTCAGCTACCCCTGGTGGAACATCAGGAGCCGTTCCTTGATTCCTTAGCTTACCGCTGAAGGGCACCCTTACCCTGTTTTCTAGTTTCCAGGTTACCTTGATTATTACTTATTGGATTTACCTGTGTTTAATTACCTTCCATGTTCACCTGGTTGCCTTGTTATTTAGGTTCCTCAGGTGGCCTGTATCTTCGCTTAGGTCTCATGTTTTATTAGTGTGTGGTTGCCATGTTTCTGCTTGCTGTGTTTCTCTGCGCCTGGGTTCGAGTTCGTACTAGAATTATTGTTATAGATAGCGTCTATCTCCAGACCATCAGACTGTTAAACAGCGTCTATCTCCAGACCATCAGACTGTTAAACAGCGTCTATCTCCAGACCATCAGACTGTTAAACAGCGTCTATCTCCAGACCATCAGACTGTTAAACAGCGTCTATCTCCAGACCATCAGACTGTTAAACAGCGTCTATCTCCAGACCATCAGACTGTTAAACAGCGTCTATCTCCAGACCATCAGACTGTTGAACAGCGTCTATCTCCAGACCATCAGACTGTTGAACAGCTTCTATCTCCAGACCATCAGACTGTTGAACAGCTTCTATCTCCAGACCATCAGACTGTTGAACAGCGTCTATCTCCAGACCATCAGACTGTTGAACAGCGTCTATCTCCAGACCATCAGACTGTTAAACAGTTATCTTATCTTCTGTAATAAGAGACAAAGACTCTCTCACACAAGCTCTCACACACACGCAAACTCTTGTACTCAAATATACACTCACAAACACGCATACTCCAATACTCACAAACACACGCACACACAAACACAACTCTGCTGTCCCATGTGTATATACTGTAGAGACATTAAACATGGGATAGTTTCTTACTGTTTTCTAACTGTGTATTCATGCACTGGATTCTCCACATGGCTCATTCTAATATATGCTACCACTGTACATTGTATTTAGTTCCACTGTTAATTTATACACTGAATTCTCAACATCGCTCACTGTAATATATCTACTGCTGTACATATCATTCTAAGTATATTTTGTTGGAGTATATAAACAGATTGCATTTGGATTACTGATACAGTGATGTTTGGGTTGTTAACTGGACTCGTTCTGACATTCCTGATTTCTTGTTTTATTATTTTTTGTGTACTTGTTTGACATTTTTGCTGCACTGTTAGGAGCTAGTAACATAAGCAATTCGCTGCACCTGCTACAACATCTGATGAACTGTGTACGCAACCAAACACTTTGATTTGCTATATTTCCAGTCATGGTGTTATATGCGCAGTGTGCTGGCTGACTGATAAGAAAGACAAACCTAGCAGGATGGTCGGAGAGGGTACGGTGTGGTGTGACTGTGCTGAATGCAGAGATGGCAGAGCCTGCTAGCAGTAGTAGGCATTGGTGGACTGGAGAGAGAGAGATGCTAATGACGGATGCCAGACTGAGTTAAGCTCTTGGCTGTTCTGTGTATCTGGGAGGGTGTCTCTCTCTTTTTCTCTCTCTCTCCCCCATTATATCCAAACAGCAGTGTTCCATTTTCCTTTCTGTTCCTCATAGTGTGTACTTCCTATGACCTTCTCTACCCAAACAGTGCACTTATAGTAAAAGCTGTCTTTGAGACCATTAGCCTGAAAGATACAGGGTTTCATAATGACATCTGGGAGGTTTGACCTGTTGAGCATGTCTGTCTTTTCTCTATAGTGGATCAGAGTGCTCTTTGTCTCCAGAACAAATACCAATTCTATGTCCCAAATGGAACCCTATTCCCAATGTAGTGCTCTCTACGGGGCCTAGTCAAAAGTAGTGCACTATATAGGAAATAGGGTGTCATTTGGAATGCACTCAAAGACTCTCCCTCCTGAAGACAGAGCTGTCAGATGGACAGGACCTGGTATGCTGTTCTCTTTTCTCTCTTTCTCTCTTTTTCTCTTTCTCAGAAACAATGACAGTGAAGTGTGAGAATCCTTTTCGATGAAAGGCTACAAGACAAATGTTCCTCTTTAAGTGACTCTCTTTCTCCCAGAGTTTCTCCATTTAAAATGTTAAAGTATCTGTATAGAAGGTTACCCCAACTGGCGGCCCGCGGATCCAATTTTCACTGTTGGATATAAAAAACACCAGGAAATTAGCTCCAAGTGATTTTAATTTAAGAAATTGGCTCCCAAGTTTTCCCACCCATAACAGAGAGACGTGATTGTATACAAATGTAAGTTTGAAAATTATTACGTTTTAGTCAAACATCATATCTGTTTGGGCTTCTTGCGGTCAATTTGTAGTCTACGAATGATTTGTAATTATGTTCCGGGCCCCCGGCTGAATCTAGTTGATGATCCCTGTTGTATAGGATCCACTTATTCACTACAGTAGCTACACCTTGCTCTGGCTATGAGTCTCTTCTTCATTAGTCCTTTTACAGAAATACATCTTATTTAATGTTCACTGTAATTATCAGGTTGCACACTTTTAGCCTTTGTTCTTTTTCCTGTCTTTTTTCTCTTTCTTACAGGCAAGAGGAAGAGAGGAGGAGAAGAGGAGGGGAGGGGGAGAAGAGGAGGAAGAGGAGACGGAGAGGAGAAGCGGGGGACAGGAGAAGAGGAGGGGAAGAGGAGGAGAAAAGAAGGGGGGAAGAGAAGGAGAGGATAAGAGGGGAACAGGAGAAGAGGAGAGGAAGAGAAGGAGAGGAGAAGAGAGGAACAGGGGGGGAGGAGAAGGAGAGGAGAAGAGAGGAACAGGGGGAGAGGAGAAGGAGAGGAGAAGAGGGGAACAGGAGAAGAGGAGGGGAGGAGGAGAAGAGAAGAGGGGAAGAGAAGAAAGGGACAAGGGAAGGGGAGGAGAAGAGGAGGAGAAGAGAAGGGGAGAAGAGAAGGGGAGACGAGGGGAAGAGAAGGAGAAGGGAAGAGGGGGACAGGAAAAGAGGAGGGGAGAGGAGGAGGACGAGGAGAGAAGGATAAGAGGGGAACAGGAGGGGAGGAGGAGAAGAGAGGAAAAGAAGGAGAGGAGAAGAGGGGGACAGGAGGGGGGAGAAGAGGAGAAGGAGAGGGGAACAGGAGAAGTGGAGGGGAAGAGAAGAGAAGAAGAGGGAAACAGGAGGAGAGGAGGAGAGGAGCTCTAGCCTGCAGACATACATAAAGTAAGTAGAATGCTCTTTGACCTGAAACATGATCTGAGCTCCCTACCTCCCCTCTCCTCGCTGCACAAATCCATCTTGAGAAAAGGAAATGACTGTTTGAAGACCTGCACTCAGGCTCAGTTGCGGAATATCTTACTAGGAGCTCACTGAACTGACTGACATAACAGAGCTGGTCTGCAGTACAGCAGTAGCATCACAGTACAGCAGTAGCATCACAGTACAGCAGTAGCATGAACCCCATACGAAAACACCAGCCATTCTGAATGATTTGTTTTACCCTTCCCGTTGGCCCTAAATTGGCAGATCTGAAGGGTTTGGATAGGTATCAACAGTGAAGTGTTGGAGCTTCCACCATATTGCTTCTACCTTACAGATTGTTAAACATCAAAGCGCTAGGGCCAGAGGGAAGGGTTGAGGGGTGATTAGGGGCGTGCTGAACCTGTCTCCTCTTCCCCAACAGAATCAGTCACCTGAGTTTAAGATTAAACTAGTATCAAGATGATTGCTTGAGACCATAGAAATATAATGATTTCTTGCTTGTACTTCCTCGCATGGGTACAATCCATATGGTCGCCGGCCCACCCATCACAGAACATTGACATGAATGGCTTGACTCTCCATTCAAGTCATTCTATTCATATAGTAGTTGAGACTAGGTTTGCCATCCCTACGGTTATTCTCTCTATGGCTCAGCTTCCATACTTCAGGACAGGTCTGTAAGGTTAGTTGCTCTATGGTTCAGCTTCCATACTTCAGGACAGGTCTGTAAGGTTAGTCGCTCTATGGTTCAGCTTCCGTACTTCAGGACAGGTCTGTAAGGTTAGTCTCTCTATGGTTCAGTTTCCATACTTCAGGACAGGTCTGTAAGGTTAGTCTCTCTATGGTTCAGCTTCCATACTTCAGGTCAGGTCTGTAAGCTTAGTCTCTCTATGGTTCAGCTTCCATACTTCAGGACAGGTCTGTCCGTGGATCTGATATGTAGATGAGTTCCTATTGTTCTCCACCATGAGACATGGAATGCATAGTTATACCATACAGAAATTACAGCTACAGTACCAACTCAACCTTTACATTCAAATCTACTTATAAATGTCATAATTATTGGGGAAGTGATAATGATGTAGCCTAATAATGATCACACAGAGTTGCCTCTTCCAGTACAGTACACTGTAGAAGTCAAAATGTATCAAGTCTCAGAGGAGGAGTGCTGATCTAGGATCTATCTCACTTTCTGTCTCTCTGTATCTAAGACGCATGATACATACAGCCTCAGAGATCTACTCAGGTATGGCTAACTAATTATCCTGAAGAATACCACTGCTATATCAGTGAAAATGTTCTCTGGTTGCTTTGAGTCAGAGAGCAAAATGTAAGGTTATAGCCTCATGGTATTCGCAAGTGTTTTGATCTTCCAAAGTTTAGTTACAAGAAGGTTACTTTCCTTCCCACAGTATCACTACAACTGTCCATCATCATCATCATCATCATCATCATCACCCTCAATCATCACAGGATGTTGATTACATCCCTAAAAATGTCATGCATATCATCATGCTCTTCCAACGAAGGACCAGACATAATCAAGCATGACAAGAGTGATAGCAAGTATAGTTCATCACATGAAACCTTGCAGAATCTTTAAGCGCCTCTGTTTCTCTCCATCAGTATGTCTTCTTAAGCACAGTCTCCTGCAGGGTTCTCTCCAGTGTGTCTCAACTTTTTCATTAAGACAAGCAGTCTATGGTCTTTACTCCTTGAGGGAGCGCTTAAATTAAGTCAGCTACTCATCTCTCGGACTGAAAGTCCCATCCCACAGACCAGTGCCTGTCCACGGACAAGAAGTCGAGAAACACTGCTCAGTTCTACCTGGAGTTGCTGGTCTCTGCCAGTCTGTTGTTCATGATCCCCAGAGCGCCCACTCCTCCAGAGAACCCGTTATGTCTCGAGCCGCCGCACACCGTCCTGGGATAACCGTTAGCGGACTCTGATAACTGCTTCTGCATGAGTGCCAGTGAGACCTTATTCGAGGCTGTCAGGTCCTTCATTGAAATCATCTCTCCCGAGAGTCTGCGTCCTCCTCCCTCCATGTCGCTTTCACAGGGTCCCGAATCCCCCGAGTCCGGCGTGCGTTTGATTCGGAAGCGACCTTTACGGATTCTCGAACCAGGCCGGATGGCGTTGCGGCGACCCAATGGGAAAGAGTTGGACTTGATTTTACACCGCTGGCAGCATAAGTTCTGAAGCATCCAGTTGAGCACCTGAATGAAAGAAGCATGGAGGGAATTTGATTTGACATTTAAAATACAGATAGAGTTGCCTGAGCCATTTGAGTACAACAATGCATACATACAAAATGATGGAGGATTAAAAATACAATATTGTCGACAGACTCATTTCCAATGTTCAACATCTACCTGTTTGATGACGATGGAGATGACGTTGAACAGAGAGTAGATGCAACACACGCCCATAAGGATGAACAGGCAGTTGGCTAGACGGTACAGTGGCTGGTACTCATAGTCTGCTCTCTGGCTCGACACCAGGTCCCCAAAGCCGATGGTACTGGAGGAGGAGGAGGAAGAAAAAGAAGAAGAGTATGACTTTATTGCCTGTATTTATCCCCCTGAGACTAGGGTTCAGAATCCCAGTAACTTTCCCCAAATTCCCCAGTTTTCCAGAAGTCCTGTTGGAGAATTTCTTACTTATTACCTCCTAATTCCAGGAATCAGTAGCACTTTATGACAACTCCACTTAATAAAGCATCGATAATGGATTATTAAAGAGTTTATTATTAATTGATGAATCATTACTCCATTCACAAGATGTTTAATATATGTCTTTATTAAACCATTTCCTAATCATTAGTTAAGTATTTTTGCATGGCCTCATCTAAAGTGTGGGCTCTTTATACTTTATAAATGTTTTGTGTGACCAATGTAATTTTTCACTAAAATATGGACATGCTCCTTATGTCCCCTAGAACACAGAGGATGTTTAAGTTAAGAAAAGTTCAGAAAATATATAGAAAATGTGCATTTATTGGAAGTGAGTTTTCTACTGAAACTAAAGTGAATGTAAACAGTCACTATTTTTATTTTTGGAAAAATAACGTTCCCAAAGTAAACGGCCTATTTCTTAGGACCAGATGCTAGAATATGCATATAATTGACAGATTATAGAAAACACTCTAAAGTTTCCAAAACTGAAAAATATTGTATGTGAGTAAAACAGAACTGATATTGCAGGCAAAATCCTGAGAAAAATCCAATCAGGAAGTGACTCTTGTTTTGAAACCCCTGTCTTTCCATTGCCCATTGAAAGGGATATCAACCAGATTCCTTTTTCTGTGGCTTCCCTAAGGTGTCTACAGCCTTTAGACGTAGTTTCAGGCCTTTATTTTGAAAAATGAGCATAAACGACTACATTGCGTAAGTGGCCAGCTGAGGGCTCTCAGAGTGATTCTTGCGTAAAAGACAGAGGTAGTAATTTTTCCTCTCGCTCCAACTGAAAAGCCAATTGTCCCGGTTGATATATTATCGAATAGATATTTGAAAAACACCTTGAGGATTGATTATAAAAAACGTTTGCCATGTTTCTGTCACTATTATGGACATAGTTTGGAAAAAATTTCGGCGTTGTCGCGACCGCTATTTCCAGTGGATTTCTCAACATAATGTGACCAACGAAATTAGGTATTTTGGGTATAAAAATAAGCTTTATGGAACAAAAGGAACATTTGCTGTCTAACTGGGAGTCTCGTCAGTGAAAACATCCGAAGATCATCAAAGGTAAACGGTTAATTTGATTGCTTTTCTGATTTTCGTGACCAAGCTTCCTGCTGCTACCTGGACATAATGCTATGCTAGGCTATCAATAAACTTATACAAACGCTTGTCTTGCTTTGGCTGTAAAGCATAATTTCAAAATCTGAGATGACAGGGTGATTAATTAAAGGCTAAACTGTGTTTCATTATATTTCACTTGGGATTTCATGAATATTAATATTTTCTAGTAATATTTTTTGACCGTTGCGCTATGCTAATTAGTGTAGTTGATGACAATTCTCCCGGATCCAGGATGGGTATTTCCAAGAGGCTAGGCTGTGTTGTGTTTCTTGGCAAGGACTTTTCTACCCCAAATAATGCATTTGCGAGGTGTGGATTGCAGTCTCCTTAGAGATGTGTTTTTTCTACAATTTATTTTTTCATTGTGTCGCACTCCAGGAAGGGGATCCTAATAAAAATCATTAAAAATCTGTATAATCTCGGTAAACCAGAACTGTTAGAAATTGGGAGTTCCGGTTTGCGAAGTCTCCAAATTTGATCACCCAACTCTCAGCCAATAAATACACTACAAGCAGGAAATGTCCTGCAACATTGAATTTAGATCCTACACCTGTAACATTTTTCCCTGCAAATCATACATTTATTTTTTGTTGTTGTTGAATTTTACACCCTTTTCTCCCCAATTTCGTGATATCCAATCCAGTAGCTACTATCTTGTCTCATCGCTACAACTCCCGTACGGGCTCGGGAGAGACGAAGGTCGAAAGCCACGCGTCCTCCAAAACATAACCCAACCAAGCCGCACTGCTTCTTAACACAGCGCGCATCCAACCCGGAAGCATCCAACCCGCACCAAAGTGGGACTGTCGGTCTGGACAGCTGATTTAGGATTTGTTTGCGTTTGCGAGGTTGACAACATCAGCAAATCATTCACATTATAACTCTTCCTCAAGTCTTTGCAACAGTTGTTTCACAAGGAAATACAGTGGCTTGTGAAAGTATTCACCCCCTTGGCATTTGTCCTATTTTGTTGCCTTACAACCTGGAATTAAAATTGAAATTCGGTGAGGTTTTTATCATTTGATTTACACAACATGCCTACCACTTTGAATATTGTGATACAAACAAGTAATAAGTCAAAAAAAACTTGAGCGTGCATAACTATTCACCCCCCAAAGTCAATACTTTGTAGAGCCACCTTTTGCAGCAATTACAGCTGCATGTCCCTTGGGGTATGTCTCTATAAGCTTGGCACATCTAGCCACTGGGATTCTTTCCCCATTCTTCAAGGCAAAACTGCTCCAGCGCCTTCAAGTTGGATAGGTTCTGCTGGTGTACAGCAATTCTTAGAGCCAGGGTCTATTTTCCTGAATTTCCGCCTAACTGACATGCCCAAAGTAAACTACCTGTTACTCAGAAGCCAGGATATGCATATAATGGTGAGCCGGCTTCATGGCACCTGGCTCGATGCCCACTCTAGCCCGGCCGATACGAGGCGCTGCTATGTACCGCACCGGGCTATGCCTGCGCACCGGGGACACCGTGCGCCTCACGGCATAACACGGTGCCTGCCAGGTCCCCCTCTCTCCACGGTAAGCACGGGGAGTTGGCTCAGGTCTCCTACCTGACTTAGCCACACTCCCCGTGTGCCCCCCCCCAAGAAATTATTGGGGCTGCCTCTCGGGCTTCCAACCGCGCTGCCGTGCTGCCTCCTCATATCACCGCCTCTCGGCTTTCGCTGCCTCCAGCTCAGCCTTGGGACGGCGATATTCTCCCGGCTGTGCCTAGGGTCCCTTGCCATCCAAGATCCCCTCCCATGTCCAGCAGTCTGGAGATCGCTGCTGCTGCTGCTGCCCGTTACCACGCTGCTTGGTCCTTTGGTGGTGGGTGAATCTGTAACGGTCGTCGTATGAAGGAGAAGAGGAGGACCAATACGCAACGTGGTAAGTGTCCATATTGATAATTTATTATCACGAGAACACTAAACAAAATAACAAAGGAGAATGAATGACACAGTCCTGTCTGGTGTAGACACAAAGCAGAAAACAATCACCCACAAGTCAAGGGTGAAAAACAGGCTACTTAAGTATGGTTCTCAATCAGGAACAACAATTGACAGCTGCCTCTGATTGAGAACCATACCAGGCCAAACACAGAAATACCAAATCATAGAAAAACTAACATAGACAACCCACCCAACTCACACCCTGACCATACTAAACAAAGACATAACAAAATATCTAAGGTCAGAACGTGACACATATTCTTTCCATTTTTTAATAACGGATTTAATGGTGCTCTGTGGGATGTTCAAATTTTCAGATATTTTTTAATAACCCAACCCTGATGTTTACTTCTCCACAACTTTGTCCCTGACCAGCTCCTTGGTCTTCATGGTGCTGGTCTTCATGGTGCTGCTTGCTTGGTGGTGCCCCTTGCTGAGTGATGTTGCAGACTCTGGGGCCTTTCAGAACAGGTGTATGTATACTGAGATCATGTGACAGATCATGTGACACTTAGATTGCACACATTTGGACTTCTGAAGGTAATTGGTTGCACCAGATCTTATTTAGGGGCTTCACAGCAAAGAGGGTGAAAACATATGCGTTGCACACACCACTTGTGTGGTTTTAATTTTTTATCATTTTTTGAAACATGTAATTTTTTTTCATTTCACTTCACCAATTTGGACCATTCTGTGTATATCCATTACATGACATCCAAATAAAATTCCATTTAAATTACAGGTTGTAATGCAACAAAATAGGAAAGATGCCAAGGGGATGAAAACTTTTGCAAGGAAATGTATATTGTCTAATAAAAATCATGAGCTTATTGGGTAAAACAAAACTTTAGTCAGCACCTCTACATTAAAATAATTTTCTCTGGGTGTGCTCCAGCTCATGATTTTATTAGAAAATATTTTTAGTTTAACATCCTTTGCATTTGTGATTATTATTTAACCATTGATATGTTCTAGGGTCTAAGTGTGACTGTTTACATTCACTTTAGTTTCAGTAGAACACTCACTTCCAAAAAATGCACATTTTCTATATATTTTCTTAACTTAACCTCCTCTGTGTTCTAGGGGACATTTTGAGACCTAGTGCGTAATGGGACAAGGACATCCCTGCCAGCCAAACCTTCCCCTAACTCGGATGACGCTGGGCCAATTGTGCACCGCCCCATGGGTCTTCCGGTCAGGGCCGGCTGCGACAGAGCCTGGACTTGAACCCAGAATCTCTAGTGGCCCAGACCACTGTGCCACATGGGAGGCTGATGCTCATTTTAAGGAGCATCAGGTACTGCTGGAATGTCTATCTTTTGGTGAGAAATTACACTGTTCACTCGAGACATTTGTATTTGTAAAGTATAAATAGCCCACACTTTAGATGAGGCTACGCAAAAAAACTTGAATAACGATTAGGAAATGGTTTATAAGGACCTATATTAAATATCTTATGAATGATCTTATAAATCATTAGTAAATACTTTCAAAGTGGTTTACAAATGTGTGAATAACTAGGTTACTATCACTTACAAATGTGAAAGTAATGATTAACAACGATTTAGTAATCCATTATAAATCCTTCATTATGTGGAGTTATTATAAAGTTCCACCCAGGAATCTTCCAACCGGGATTTCTGGAAAACCAGATAAGTTTAGGGAAGAGACATACACATACACACACAAAAGAAGAGGTTGAAGAACAGGGCCAGCCACAGTGCAGTGCCTTGATCAAGGGAAAAACGACACAATATTTACTCTACCCATTAGATTTTCCCTTCAGTCAGACTCAAGATTCGTAAAGAGAACCCTCCAGCCAGTTACTGTCTGGCCCACCTCTCCGAGCTCCGACCTTACCTGAATGTGACGAAGCAGAAGTAGAGTGAGTCGAGGTAGGCCCATCCCTCCACGGGGGTGTACATGGCCGAGGCGCAGCAGGAGATGATGATGGCGGATAGCCCCAGGATCAACATGACGTGGTAGACAGACGGCTTCCACCCCGGGAAAGAACACGCTGAGAAGTCATGGCGGATACCCGGCGGGAGGAGGCCGGAGTTCCGAATGCGCCGTTCCCTCACGGCCTTCATGACCACAGCCAGGAGGGTGATAATGCGTTCCAGGAAGAGGTTAAAGAACAAGATGGTGGCTGCGCAGCCGAGGAGACCGTAGAAGATCAGGAACACCTTCCCTGCTACCGTCACTGGAGTGGACATCCCGAAACCTACAGGTGGTGACAGAGAGATGGGGTTAGGGTAATGGATTGCTTAATTGATTGACTGGTTGATTGATTGACTGGATGATTGGTTGATTGATTGATGAAAGAAGATTATACTACTGAAGGCCCAGAGGAAGGCATTTTACATACCACAATGTAAGTCTGTTTGTCTGTTCCGAATAATTCTCAGGTCATTGCAGGTATCTGAATGCCTCATTCCCTTCTTCTGTGGTAGACACTAAGGCTGCGTTTACACAGTCAGCCCAATTCTGATATGTTTTTCAGTAATTGGTCTTTTGACCAATCAGATCAGCTCAAAAAAATCTGATGTGTAAAGATAGGATTTGGGCTCCATGTGTAAATGCAACCCAAGTGAGTCCTGGCCTGGGGTAAGATGTTTTAAACTCTACTCCGTACATACCAGAATGTATATTAACAGCACTGTACCAGCATTGGATGAGTTAAATAAAGTGAGTGATATTTTGCAACTGAAATATCTGGCAACATTCTATTAGCATTAGACGTGGCACATCTTTCTACTTCCTCTGAACTTCCTCTGAACTTCCTCAGAAGACAAGGCCATCAGTATTTGGGAGGGTGTGTGAGTAACACAGTAATGAAGCTAAGCTCTGTAAATGATTGACATTTCTGCTGTAGATACATGATCTGGCACTTTGTTCCGTCAACTCATTTCCTGGTCAATTAGGTGTTAAAGATAAGTGGAGAAGTTGTGAGAGGTGACGAAAGATGAGGATTAGATATGTGTGTGTGTGTGTGTGTGTGTGGCATTTGTTGAGTTATATAGGAACAAAACAAGGACACTTCCTATGTTGGGAAGTCAGAGGTCAGAGACAGACTTTGCAGCTGACACACATCTATGCTCACCAGCCAAAGTGTATAGTAGTTGTGGCCACTCAATTCTATCTGTCAGTACATATTGTAACTGATTGGATAAGTGATTGTTGTGGTGTATTCTGTCAAGCAAAAAACAAAGTGCAAGGAGATCATGGAGTGAGATTCTGTTTCAAGGTGAAATTATTTTTCCATCGTTGTCTTTTTTTTGTCTGCGTCCCAAATGGCACCCTATTTTCTAAATCGTCTCTGGTCAAAAGTAGTGCAATAAATAGGCAAATGGGTACCATTTTTGGGTACTATTTCTTTCTACACAGGGCTTAGTAGCTGTTCCATCTCTTTAATAACTACAGTAATAAATGATACTAATGTGATGAGCTCCCTTTATGACTCACAATGTTATATTTACCTCGTCGTTCAAATTGGAAACCACTCAAATATGATCGTTATTAAGAGCAAACACACACTCATGGAAAAAGGCAGAAACACACACACACACACACACACACACACACACACACACACACACACACACACACACACACACACACACACACACACACACACACACACACACACACACACACACACACACACACACACACACACACCCCATACATACATACGACACGCACACATAGACACCCACACAACCACTGACATGTTCCCCTCTACCATCAGTCCAGTGCAGTGGAGATAGAGAGAAAAATAGCTCACACACGTATCACATGTTATTAGTCACATGAGCTGAATACAACAGGTGTAGTAGACCTTACAGTGAAATGCTTACTTACAAGCCCTTAACCAACAATGCAGTTTTAAGACAATACCCCCCAAAAAGTAAGAGATATGAATAACAAATAAATAATTAAAGAGCAGTCCTAAATAATAATAGAGGGGCTATATTCAGGGGGTACCGGTACAGAGCCAATGTGCGGGGGCACCGGAGATAATTGAGGTAATATACAAGCCTTTCGCTACACTCGCATTAACATCTGCTAACCAGGTGTATGTGACCAACAAAATGTGATTTGATGTACATGCAGGCAATAAAGTTATTAAAGTGACTAAGCAGAGATAATAACAGAGTAGAAGCAGAGGGTTTGGGGAGGGGGGGTAATGCAAATAGTCTGGGTAGCCATTTGAATAGCTGTCCAGGAGTCTTATGGCTTGGGGGTAGAAGCTGTTTAGAAGCCTTTTGGACCTAGACTTGGCGCTCCGGAACAACTTGCCGTGCGGTAGCAGAGAGAAAAGTCTATGACTTGGGTGGCTGGAGTCCTTGACTCCAGATGCATGGAGAAAAACTGTACTGCTTTGAAAATAAACTCTAGCACACTGATGATCTTTATGCTTTTCAAAAAGTAGTGGAGTTCCACAGGACAGTGGTGTGGTTATAGTAGTGGAGTTCTACAGGACAGTGTTGTGGTTATAGTAGTGGAGTTCTACAGGACAGTGGTGTGGTTATAGTAGTGGAGTTCTACAGGACAGTGGTGTGGTTGTAGTAGTGGAGTTCTACAGGACAGTGGTGTGGTTATAGTAGTGGAGTTCTACACGACAGTGGTGTGGTTGTAGTAGTGGAGTTCTACAGGACAGTGGTGTGGTTATAGTAGTGGAGTTCTACAGGACAGTGGTGTGGTTATAGTAGTGGAGTTCTACAGGACAGTGGTGTGGTTATAGTAGTGGAGTTCTACAGGACAGTGGTGTGGTTATAGTAGTGGAGTTCTACAGGACAGTGGTGTGGTTATAGTAGTGGAGTTCTACACGACAGTGGTGTGGTTATAGTAGTGGAGTTCTACAGGACAGTGGTGTGGTTATAGTAGTGGAGTTCTACAGGACAGTGGTGTGGTTATAGTAGTGGAGTTCTACAGGACAGTGGTGTGGTTATAGTAGTGGAGTTCTACAGGACAGTGGTGTGGTTGTAGTAGTGGAGTTCTACAGGACAGTGGTGTGGTTGTAGTAGTGGAGTTCTACAGGACAGTGGTGTGGTTATAGTAGTGGAGTTCTACACGACAGTGGTGTGGTTATAGTAGTGGAGTTCTACACGACAGTGGTGTGGTTATAGTAGTGGAGTTCTACAGGACAGTGGTGTGGTTGTAGTAGTGGAGTTCTACAGGACAGTGGTGTGGTTGTAGTAGTGGAGGTCTACAGGACAGTGGTGTGGTTGTAGTAGTGGAGTTCTACAGGACAGGGGTGTGGTTATAGTAGTGGAGTTCTACACGACAGTGGTGTGGTTATAGTAGTGGAGGTCTACAGGACAGTGGTGTGGTTGTAGTAGTGGAGTTCTACAGGACAGTGGTGTGGTTGTAGTAGTGGAGTTCTACAGGACAGTGGTGTGGTTGTAGTAGTGGAGTTCTACAGGACAGTGGTGTGGTTATAGTAGTGGAGTTCTACAGGACAGTGGTGTGGTTATAGTAGTGGAGTTCTACAGGACAGTGGTGTGGTTATAGTAGTGGAGTTCTACAGGACAGTGGTGTGGTTGTAGTAGTGGAGTTCTACAGGACAGTGGTGTGGTTATAGTAGTGGAGTTCTACAGGACAGTGGTGTGGTTATAGTAGTGGAGTTCTACAGGACAGTGGTGTGGTTATAGTAGTGGAGTTCTACAGGACAGTGGTGTGGTTATAGTAGTGGAGTTCTACACGACAGTGGTGTGGTTGTAGTAGTGGAGTTCTACAGGACAGTGGTGTGGTTATAGTAGTGGAGTTCTACAGGACAGTGGTGTGGTTATAGTAGTGGAGTTCTACAGGACAGTGGTGTGGTTATAGTAGTGGAGTTCTACAGGACAGTGGTGTGGTTGTAGTAGTGGAGTTATACAGGACAGTGGTGTGGTTGTAGTAGTGGAGTTCTACATGACAGTGGTGTGGTTGTGAACTGAGGGAAGAGGGTGAGTTGCTAGAGAGTAGAGGGGCAGCCCAAATTAAAAGATTCAATGAAGACATGTCTGAGTGTCTCAGTGTTTCGTTGTTAATTAATTGTCTCTCTCCTCCTGGACCTGAAGAAGCTCCAAAGGAAACCAGATTAAATCTGTCCTTCCCTTTTGTTCCAGCTGTCATTACTAACTAATTGACCTGAGAGAGGAGAATAGCCTCTCTATGGCATTGATTCAGGATGCGTCCCGAATGGCAGCCTATTCCCTATATGGTGCATGCACTATGGTCTCGTGTGGCTCAGTTGGTAGAGCATGGCGCTTGCAGGGTTTTGGTTTCGATTCCCACGGGGGACCAGTACAAAAATGTATGCACACGAAAATGTAAGTCGTTCTGGATAAGAGCATCTGCTAAATAGGAAGGGACGTCAGGTAGCCTAGTGGTTAGAGCGTTGGACTAGTAACCGAAAGGTTGCAAGATCGAATCCCATGGCAAACAAGATAAACATATGTCGTTCTGCCCCTGAACAAGGCAGTTTAACCCACTGTTCCTAGGACGTCAATGAAAATAAGAATTTGTTCTTAACTGACTTGCCTAGTTAAATAAAGGTGAAAAAAAATACTGAAATCTAAAAACTATTGGCCCTGATTAGAAAGTAGTGCACTATATAGGGAATAGGGGGTGCTGTTTCAGAGCCATTATTCC
This sequence comes from Oncorhynchus kisutch, assembly GCF_002021735.2. Classification (NCBI taxonomy): domain Eukaryota; kingdom Metazoa; phylum Chordata; class Actinopteri; order Salmoniformes; family Salmonidae; genus Oncorhynchus; species Oncorhynchus kisutch. Next base: position 2,863,240 of record NC_034184.2, read on the forward strand.
AGGCCATGGTATCAAGATGCATTAGATGGCTGTTCTTGCTCTGTAGGATGATAGCTGATCTTTCCTTGCTCTGTTGGATGATGGCTGATCTTTCCTTGCTCTGTTGGATGATAGCTGATCTTTCCTTGCTCTGTTGGATGATGGCTGATCTTGCTCTGTTGGATGATATCTGATCTTTCCTTGCTCTGTTGGATGATAGCTGATCTTTCCTTGCTCTGTTGGATGATGGCTGATCTTGCTCTGTTGGATGATATCTGATCTTTCCTTGCTCTGTTGGATGATGGCTGATCTTTCCTTGCTCTGTTGGATGATAGCTGATCTTTCCTTGCTCTGTTGGATGATGGCTGATCTTGCTCTGTTGGATGATATCTGATCTTTCCTTGCTCTGTTGGATGATAGCTGATCTTTCCTTGCTCTGTTGGATGATGGCTGATCTTTCCTTGCTCTGTTGGATGATGGCTGATCTTGCTCTGTTGGATGATGGCTGATCTTTGCTTGCTCTGTTGGATGATGGCTGATCTTGCTCTGTTGGGTGATTTGGCACACGCTGAATTTCACAGAGAGAGTGTTTTTAGAGACAGGTGGGACTTTTTTTGCAGATAGTACAGATTGGCACATCAGATATTGTTTCCCAGAACCAGTTTTATAGGATCTTTGCGAGGATTTAAAAACTACTTTAAAAAGGGAAAGACATGCAATTCCGGTGAACATCCAAGTGCTATCCACCCTCAGGTTTTTATTAAAGGTCACTTTCACTGGGCCTTTAATAGTCCTGTATTAGTGGACTGATATAGCAGTCTGCAGCCCCAGCATGGGCAAAAAGATTTGTCCAGGTCCCCGGCCGATCAACAAAACATTCTCAGCCTATCCAACCCGACACTTTTGCCCTCAGAACAGCCTCAATTCGTTGGTGCATGGACCCTACAAGATGTCTTAAGCGTTCCACAGGGATGCTGGACCATGTTGACTCCAATGCTTCCCACAGGTGTGTCAAGTTGGCTGGATGTAATTTGGGTGGTGGACCATTCGTGAAAGACGGGAAACTGTTGAGCGTGAAAAACCCAGTAGCGTTGCAGTTCTTGACACACTCAAACCGGTGCGCCTGGCACCCAATACCATACCCCATTCAAAGACACTTCAATCTTTTGTCTTACCCATTCACCCTCTGAATGGCGAACATCCACAATCCATGTCTCAGTTGTATCAAGGCTTACAAATCCTTATTTAACCTGTCCCCTCCCCTTCATCTACATATTTGAAGTGGATTTAACAAGTGACATCAATAAGTGATCATAGCTTCACCTGGTCAGTATATGGTATAGAAAGAGCAGGTGTTCTTAATGTTTTGTATACAAAAGTCTGACAACAATTGATATTTATCAATGGTTATTGACACACACAGGTTGATTCAACGTTGTTTCCACGTCATTTCATTGAAATTACGTTGAACTATCGTGGAATAGACGTTGAATTGACGTCAGTGTCCACTGGGTTACCCCTTGTCGTTCTGAAGGAGTTCCAACTTGTCCCCAACAGAAATGAACAGCTCTCATTGCCCCCCAATTATATATCAGCACATCTCATTAAACGGAGTAGGACAGGCAGGCAGGCAGGCAGGCAGGCTCCACGAGGCAGAAACGCACTTCCCCAAGCTCTGGGACAGTGCTGGTCAGAAACGCACTTCCCCAAGCTCTGGGATAGTGCTGGTCAGAAACACACTTCCCCAAGCTCTGGGACAGTGCTGGTCAGAAACACACTTCCCCAAGCTCTGGGACAGTGCTGGTCAGAAACACACTCCCCCAAGCTCTGGGACAGTGCTGGTCAGAAACACACTCCCCCAAGCTCTGGGACAGTGCTGGTCAGAAACACACTCCCCCAAGCTCTGGGACAGTGCTGGTCAGAAACACACTCCCCCAAGCTCTGGGACAGTGCTGGTCAGAAACACACTGATGGCTGATCTTTCCTTGCTCTGTTGGATGATGGCTGATCTTGCTCTGTTGGATGATAGCTGATCTTTCCTTGCTCTGTTGGATGATAGCTGATCTTTCCTTGCTCTGTTGGATGATAGCTGATCTTTTCTTGCTCTGTTGGATGATAGCTGATCTTTCCTTGCTCTGTTGGATGATGGCTGATCTTTCCTTGCTCTGTTGGATGATGGCTGATCTTTCCTTGCTCTCTTGGATGATGGCTGATCTTGCTCTGTTGGATGATGGCTGATCTTTCCTTGCTCTCTTGGATGATAGCTGATCTTTCCTTGCTCTGTTGGATGATGGCTGATCTTTCCTTGCTCTGTTGGATGATGGCTGATCTTGCTCTCTTGGATGATAGCTGATCTTTCCTTGCTCTGGTGGATGATGGCTGATATTTCCTTGCTCTGTTGGATGATGGCTGATCTTGCTCTGTTGGATGATGGCTGATCTTTCCTTGCTCTCTTGGATGATAGCTGATATTTCCTTGCTCTGTTGGATGATGGCTGATCTTTCCTTGCTCTGTTGGATGATGGCTGATCTTGCTCTGTTGGATGATGGCTGATCTTTCCTTGCTCTCTTGGATGATAGCTGATCTTTCCTTGCTCTGTTGGATGATGGCTGATCTTTCCTTGCTCTGTTGGATGATGGCTGATCTTGCTCTCTTGGATGATAGCTGATCTTTCCTTGCTCTGTTGGATGATGGCTGATATTTCCTTGCTCTGTTGGATGATGGCTGATCTTGCTCTGTTGGATGATGGCTGATCTTTCCTTGCTCTCTTGGATGATAGCTGATATTTCCTTGCTCTGTTGGATGATGGCTGATCTTGCTCTGTTGGATGATAGCTGATCTTTCCTTGCTCTGTTGGATGATGGCTGATCTTGCTCTGTTGGATGATGGCTGAACTTTCCTTGCTCTGTTGGATGATAGCTGATCTTTCCTTGCTCTGTTGGATGATGGCTGATCTTGCTCTGTTGGATGATGGCTGATCTTTGCTTGCTCTGTTGGATGATGGCTGATCTTGCTCTGTTGGGTGATTTGGCACACGCTGAATTTCACAGAGAGAGTGTTTTTAGAGACAGGTGGGACTTTTTTTGCAGATAGTACAGATTGGCACATCAGATATTGTTTCCCAGAACCAGTTTTATAGGATCTTTGCGAGGATTTAAAACCTACTTTAAAAAGGGAAAGACATGCAATTCCGGTGAACATCCAAGTGCTATCCACCCTCAGGTTTTTATTAAAGGTCACTTTCACTGGGCCTTTAATAGTCCTGTATTAGTGGACTGATATAGCAGTCTGCAGCCCCAGCATGGGCAAAAAGATTTGTCCAGGTCCCCGGCCGATCAACAAAACATTCTCAGCCTATCCAACCCGACACTTTTGCCCTCAGAACAGCCTCAATTCGTTGGGGAATGGACCCTACAAGATGTCTTAAGCGTTCCACAGGGATGCTGGACCATGTTGACTCCAATGCTTCCCACAGGTGTGTCAAGTTGGCTGGATGTAATTTGGGTGGTGGACCATTCGTGAAAGACGGGAAACTGTTGAGCGTGAAAAACCCAGTAGCGTTGCAGTTCTTGACACACTCAAACCGGTGCGCCTGGCACCCAATACCATACCCCATTCAAAGACACTTCAATCTTTTGTCTTACCCATTCACCCTCTGAATGGCGAACATCCACAATCCATGTCTCAGTTGTATCAAGGCTTACAAATCCTTATTTAACCTGTCCCCTCCCCTTCATCTACATATTTGAAGTGGATTTAACAAGTGACATCAATAAGTGATCATAGCTTCACCTGGTCAGTCTATGGTATAGAAAGAGCAGGTGTTCTTAATGTTTTGTATACAAAAGTCTGACAACAATTGATATTTATCAATGGTTATTGACACACACAGGTTGAATCAACGTTGTTTCCACGTCATTTCATTGAAATTACGTTGAACTATCGTGGAATAGACGTTGAATTGACGTCAGTGTCCACTGGGTTACCCCTTGTCGTTCTGAAGGAGTTCCAACTTGTCCCCAACAAAAATGAACAGCTCTCATTGCGCCCCAATTATATATCAGCACATCTCATTAAACGGAGTAGGACAGGCAGGCAGGCAGGCAGGCAGGCAGGCAGGCAGGCAGGCAGGCAGGCAGGCAGGCTCCACGAGGCAGAAACACACTTCCCCAAGCTCTGGGACAGTGCTGGTCAGAAACGCACTTCCCCAAGCTCTGGGACAGTGCCGGTCAGAAACGCACTCCCCCACGCTCTGGTACAGTGCCGGTCAGAAACACACTCCCCCAAGCTCTGGGACAGTGCCGGTCAGAAACGCACTCCCCCAAGCTCTGGGACAGTGCCGGTCAGAAACGCACTTCCCCAAGCTCTGGGACAGTGCCGGTCAGAAACGCACTCCCCCAAGCTCTGGGACAGTGCCGGTCAGAAACGCACTCCCCCAAGCTCTGGGACAGTGCCGGTCAGAAACGCACTCCCCTAAGCTCTGGGACAGTGCCGGTCAGAAACGCACTCCCCCAAGCTCTGGGACAGTGCCGGTCAGAAACACACTCCCCCAAGCTCTGGGACAGTGCCGGTCAGAAACACACTTCCCCAAGCTCTGGGACAGTGCTGGTCAGAAACACACTCCCCCAAGCTCTGGGACAGTGCTCGTCATACAAAAACTTAGCTACCTAATGGATGCAAACAATTTTCTCCCCCAAAAAACATAGCTAGCTAGGTGCATCATCTAAAATACCCCAAATATGACTGTTTTCGTATTTGGTTGATGATGGTCAACCTGGTTCGGTCAAGCTACACTAGCCAGATTAAGCTAACTGCTTATAATGTTAGCTTGGGGCCACAGGGCTAGGTAGCTGGCTAGCTTCTTTTTTTGTTTTCTAGCTAGCTAGTTATTTTCATGTACTGAAGTTCGATTTCAATAGGAGAACAACAAGTGTCTGCCTTAATACTTAGTCACATGGATTCCTAAATCATTGCTAAGAATATTGAAATTATTGCCGTTTCTGGTCAAGCTAAAGCTTGGTCCCCAAAACTGTCCCCAGAAGTTGCTAATAAAATCTGTATCAAAGATATTTGTGAGTTACTTTGTCATCCTGCAAACGGAAGTCAACATAGTAGGGGAACAGCTTACCTCCAGTTTGCAAAGACCTAAACGCCATTCCATACAGAGCAGACAACTTGATTTAATACACCATTCACTTATGCATCCAGTTGCCTTTTCTGTTATTCTATAATTCTTAAACATAACTAGCTGAGTAATTATCTGATAGAGTGCTTCACTCTTTGAGCCTTTACAAGAAAGCTGACAGATGAAAAGAGCCTACAGAAGTGCCTGGGGTATGAGAAGTGTACACGATGTGAAGTTACTATAAAGGTCAGAGTTATTCAACTACCAGTTGAAGTACTACTCCTTTACTTTTACACCTGCCAGTTAATGAATGTGATTAGCCAGAGAGTCCACTCACCTAGAATGCCAGTTCAGTTTAATTACTGAATGGAAGGACATAGCAGAAACGTACGGAACATTTCATACATCCCTGGGACTGTAGTTCAATGGCCTTTTGATGTACTTACTATATTTTCCAGTAAACTTCCGTGATCTAATTGGAACATTTCTTCTGGCATGATATATTGAACATGATATACTGAATCATATTACTCTATAGTGCATAGGCACACATACAAAACAATAGGGCAATAGAAAATGTCAACAGCTGGGCACATCAAAGTACTATACAATAGCATTAGTATTGACCAAAGTTGGCCTATATTCTAGGGCAGAGACGCAGCTTGGAATGAAAACAGCATAGTATAGAGGATGGGAGGATGCATTCCTCACAGAGAGAAAGGGCCTTGCAGCAAACTAGCTTGGAGACAAACCTGAGAGTTGACCATAAACTATACAGTATGCCAAAGCCAGACAGTGGGAAGATGAGGAGAGAGAGAGCAAGACAGCAAGAGAGCGCGAGAGCGACTTGGTATATTTTAAGGGTGTATAACTGAGCACACTGTATATCAGGTGCAGATTTTCCACACCTGTCCGAAGACTAAACCACTTCATGAACTCAGTAGGTTATCTGCAAAATCAGTGCTAATAATTAAAGACAGGTGCAAGTGTGAGTAGAAGACAGACAAGTAGAGAACAGAATACCAGGTCCTGTCCATCTGACAGCTCTGTCTTCTTGAGGGAGAGTCTTTGAGTGCATTCCAAATGACACCCTATTTCCTATATAGTGCACTACTTTTGACTAGGCCCCATAGAGTGCACTACATTGGGAATAGGGTTCCATTTGGGACATAGAATTGGTATTTGTTCTGGAGACAAAGAGCACTCTGATCCACTATAGAGAAAAGACAGACATGCTCAACAGGTCAAACCTCCCAGATGTCATTATGAAACCCTGTATCTTTCAGGCTAATGGTCTCAAAGACAGCTTTTACTATAAGTGCACTGTTTGGGTAGAGAAGGTCATAGGAAGTACACACTATGAGGAACAGAAAGGAAAATGGAACACTGCTGTTTGGATATAATGAGAGCAAGGTCAGTCAGTGTAGAGGAAGCGAACTGATGTCTGTGAGGAGGAACAAGTGTCTGTTCTCTCTCTCGTGTGTGTGTGGGTGTGTAAGTAAGTGTGCGTGTGTGTGTGTGTGTGTGTGTGTGTGTGTGTGTGTGTGTGTGTAGAGGAGACATTGTTTCCCTCTACAATATGAACACCAATATGACTACTATAACATTTAAAACACTACAGTATGACACAGAGAGCAACAGAAGGGATGAGAGGACTGGCAACAACAATGGGAAGTATGTGAACATTTTTCCTTCTAGTGGTGGGTCAGTACAGCATGAGACGGAGAGTACACACACACACAAGGACAGACGCTGGGAGACGAGAAGCAAGTACAGGGAGAGAACATTTAATAAAACCGACAAGAAACAAACAAGGACAGCATCTGGACAGGGAAAACATAACGACAATAATGCTGACACAGGGAACAAACTGAGGAGCAGAAAGATATAGAGGGCCAATCAACAAGGGAATGGAGTCCAGTTGAGTCCACTATTGCTCATATGCGCGTATGGAGCTCATATGGGGCGGCAGGGTAGCCTAGTGGTTAGAGCGTTAGACTAGTAACCGGAAGGTTGCAAGTTCAAACCCCCGAGCTGACAAGGTACAAATCTGTCGTTCTACCCCTGAACAGGCAGTTAACCCACTGTTCCTAGGCCGTCATTGAAAATAATAATGGGTTCTTAACTGACTTGCCTGGTTAAATAAAGGTAAAAAAATAAATAATAACGATGGTGACAGGTGTGCGTAATGATGGGCCGCCTGGTGCCCGCAAAGAGGGGAAGCAGGAGCAGGCGTGACACACAGTGCTCTCTGACTGAACAGCAACGCCATACTATACACAAACCTGTCAACCCATCTCAAATGCACACATCAACAGTAACCCTGTCATTATAAAACACTTTCCCCAGGCCAAAGAGCCCCAAATGGTACCCTGTTCCCTACATACTGTTGTGGCCTATTTTTGAGTCCATAAGGGAATAGAGGCCATGTGGGCCTCAAACAGGGGCTGGCTTCGGGCCAGCTCCAGTGGAATAGGAATGGCACTCCAGGCTGACAGTAAAAATGTACACACATGTTTGGGGATTTAGAGATATCTATTATCTATTATTATGAATGCTAGACAGTGAACAATTAATATTAATATATTATATCATTAATATATTTTTTTGATCAATAAAAACCAAGGCTATTTAAATACTTTTTTAAAACTAGAATAATGTGTCACTCAGTTCATGTAATTGGTGTTACTGCCTTAAAAATCACAGATTAGAAAAATATTCAAGGACCTTGAGCATTCCCTCCAGTGGCAAACTATTATTGGGGGAGAGGGTCTAGATTAAAGAATATTATTAGCTAATCCCACCATTTTAGATGTCAGAGCCGTGATGTTTCCATTGATCATGTGGTGTGTCAATCCAAGGTGTCACGTGGTGTTAGTCCATTTAAGTGAAGAAAAATTACATTGTGACAAAAATGATTAATCATATCACTTTAGAAAATTAATTTTAAAGGATTGATCACCTTAGATTTTGAGCATTTTGGGCCCCCATTTCAGAAAATCCTAATTTACCTAAAATGTTAAATTGTTACTACTGCTGGTTCCTACTAGTGGCACAATGTTATTATTATATTACACCATATTTGAATTCATTAAGCTGCCATATTAGTTGATTGAGATTGGAAAGATGTTCCCAAATACATTTGAATGTAAAATGAATCTAGAATCCAAAAATGCTATGCCCAAATGCCACCGTAATTCTAGAGCGTCCCCTCTTTGATGTCTCTGTGAGGACCCACTTATGACCCACTTGGAGTGGGTATGGAGACATCTGAGCTGAGGATGCAGAAACATGGACAAGCACACGTACACGCACACACACACACACACACACACACACACACACACACACACACACACACACACACACACACACACACACACACACACACACACACACACACACACACACACACACACACACACACACACACACACACACACACACACACACACACACACACACACACACACACACACACACACACACAGATCATCAGCATCTTAATCATCAGCATCATCTGCCGAGTAGCATCCTGGATTACAGCAGACTGACTGGAGACAACACAGGATGATAATAGCAGACTGACTGGAGACAACACAGGATCATAATAGCAGACTGACTTGAGACAACACAGGGTCATAATAGTGGACTGACTGGAGACTACACAGGATCACAATAGTGGACTGACTGGAGACAACACAGGATCACAATAGTGGACTGACTGGAGACAACACAGGATCATAATAGTGGACTGACTGGAGACAACAAAGGATCATAATAGCAGTATGAGTGGAGACAACACAGGATCACAATAGTGGACTGACTGGAGACAACACAGGATCATAATAGTGGACTGACTGGAGACAACAGAGGATCATAATAGCAGTATGAGTGGAGACAACACAGGGTCATAATAGCAGTATGAGTGGAGACAACACAGGATCATAATAGCAGACTGACTGGAGACAACACAGGATCGTAATAGACAGCAGCAGTGTGTGATCTTTCTATCTCTGTGTGTGTGTGTTTGTGTGTGTGTTTTTGATTCATACTGTCAACACTGCACACCATTAACTAGTTTAGATAATATAACACTCACAGAGCTGCAGCATATGGTCTCAGTAAACCAGTACGTTTTATATTTAGAGGTGTTAGTGAATTCTAAAGCTAATGCTACAGTATAGGACAAGCAGGCAGTTCACACACACACACACACACACACACACACACACACACACACACACACACACACACACACACACACACACACACACACACACATTGGGGTAGGAGCCATGAAATGAACAGCGTTGTTGGTCTACTAGTCTGTCAGTGACTGCAGAAACTGAATCAGACTACAACAAAACCATGAATGTTGCCTAGAAAACAACTGCTGTAGAGAATAATCACATGCATGCTGACCTGTGTTACACACGCACACACAGAGAAACAACATTTTTTATTCATTTAACCTTTATGTAACCATGTAAATCATATTTTCTTTCTTAATAACGAAGGAACAGAAATAGGACAGCACTCCCGTAAACAAACTTAAATTAAGAAATCAAGAACGTTTTGGGTATGAGCCCTTCTTCAGTGGTCAAGGCAATGGCAATCAATGTCACAACAACCAGACCTCGCAGGTGGGCATCATGATACATTCCCAGTAAGTACTGGCCCAGTCAATAGATCCCAGCAGAGGGAGCCGTGGGGAAACATAACAATGAAATCTGTATTTGTATTTGTTTTGGATCCCCATTAGCTGCTGCCAAGGCAGCTGCTACTCTTCCTGTGTTCCAGTGAAATAAAGGCAATTCATAAAAATGTTAAAAACATTACAATACATTCACAGATTCCACAACACACTGTGTGCCCTCAGGCCCCTACTCCACCACTACCACATATCTACAGTACTAAATCCATGTGTATGGGTGTGTATAGTGCGTATGTTATCATGTGAGTGTGTGTGCATGTCTGTGCCGATGTTTGTGTTGCTTGACAGTCCCCGCTGGTCCATAAGGTGTTTATTATCTGTTTTTTAAATCTGATCCTACTGCTTGCATCAGTTACCTGATGTGGAATAGAGTTCCATGTAGTCATGGCTCTATGTAATACTGTGTGCCTCCCATAGTCTGTTCTGGACTTGGGGACTGTGAAGAGACCTCTGGTGGCATGTCTTGTGGGGTATGTATGGGTGTCTGAGCTGTGTGCCAGTAGTTCAAACAGACAGCTCAGTACATTCAACATGTCAATACCTCTCATAAATACAATCAGTGATGAAGTCAATCTCTCCTCCACTCTGAGCCATGAGAGGTTGACATGCAAATCATTAATGTTAGCTCTCTGTGTACTTTTAAGGGCCAGTCGTCCTGACCTGTTCTGAGACAATTGTAATTTTTCTGTAGTCCAGGTGAGACAAATCTAGGACCTGTTGGACCTGCCTTGTTGATAGTGTTGTTAAGAAGGCAGAGTTGCGCTTTATTATGGACAGACTTGTCCCCATCTTAGCTACTGTTGTATCAATATGTTTGGACCATAGCAGTTTACAATCCAGGGTTACTCCAAGCAGTCATCTCAACTTGCTCAATTTCCACAGTATTTTTTACAAGATTTAGTTGAGGTTTAGGTAAAAAAAAAACATGTTTTTTGTTTTTTTTAACCTTTATTTTACTAGGCAAGTCAGTTAAGAACAAATTCTTATTTTCAATGACAGCCTAGGAACAGTGGGTTAACTGCCTGTTCAGGGGCAGAACGACAGCTTTTTACCTTGTCAACTCGGTGACTCAATCTGAACCTTTCAGTTACATGTCCAACGCTCTGTCAACTAGGCTACCTGCCGCCCCAGAGGTTTAGGGTTTTGTGAATGATTTGTCCCAAATACAATGCTTTTCGTTTTAGAAATGTTTAGGGCTAACTTATTCCTTCCCACCGACTCTGAAACAAACTGTAGCTCTTTGTTAAGTGTTGCAGTCATTTCAGTCACTGTGGTAGCTAACGTGTATAGTGTTGAGTCATCGGCATACATAGACACTCTGGCTTTACTCAAAGTCAGTGGCATGTCGTTAGTAAAGATTTTAAAAAGTGGTGGCTAACCAGGTCAAATCAGCCCCAGTGGTGGATAACCAGGTCATATCAGTTCCAGTGGTGGATAACCAGGTCATATCAGCCCCAGTGGTGGATAACCAGGTCATATCTGTCCCAGTGGTGGCTAACCAGGTAATATCAGTCCCAGTGGTGGATAACCAGGTCAAATCAGTCCCAGTGGTGGCTAACCAGGTCATATCAGTCCCAGTGGTGGCTAACCAGGTCATATCAGCCCCAGTGGTGGATAACCAGGTCATATCAGTCCCAGTGGTGGATAAGCAGGTCATATCAGCCCCAGTGGTGGATAACCAGGTCATATCAGTCCCAGTGGTGGATAACCAGGTCATATCAGCCCCCGTGGTGGATAACCAGGTCATATCAGCCCCCGTGGTGGATAACCAGGTCATATCAGTCCCAGTGGTGGATAACCAGGTCATATCAGTCCCAGTGGTGGATAACCAGGTCATATCAGTCCCAGTGGTGGATAACCAGGTCATACCAGTCCCAGTGGTGGATAACCAGTTCATATCAGTCCCAGTGGTGGATAACCAGGTCATATCAGTCCCCGTGGTGGATATCCAGGTCATATCAGTCCCCGTGGTGGATAACCAGGTCATATCAGTCCCAGTGGTGGATAACTAGGTCATATCAGCCCCAGTGGTGGATAACCAGGTCATATCAGTCCCAGTGGTGGATAACCAGGTCATATCAGTCCCAGTGGTGGATAACCAGGTCATATCAGCCCCAGTGGTGGATAACCAGGTCATATCAGCCCCAGTGGTGGATAACCAGGTCATATCAGTCCCAGTGGTGGATAACCAGGTCATATCAGTCCCAGTGGTGGATAACCAGGTCATATCAGCCCCAGTGGTGGATAACCAGGTCATATCAGTCCCAGTGGTGTATAACCAGGTCATATCAGTCCCAGTGGTGTATAACCAGGTCATATCAGCCCCAGTGGTGGATAACCAGGTCTTATCAGTCCCAGTGGTGGCTTACCAGGTCATATCAGCCCCAGTGGTGGCTAACCAGGTCATATCAGCCCCCGTGGTGGATAACCAGGTCATATCAGTCCCAGTGGTGGATAACCAGGTCATACCAGTCCCAGTGGTGGATAACCAGGTCATACCAGTCCCAGTGGTGGATAACCAGGTCATATCAGTCCCAGTGGTGGATAACCAGTTCATATCAGTCCCAGTGGTGGATAACCAGTTCATATCAGTCCCAGTGGTGGATAACCAGTTCATATCAGTCCCAGTGGTGGATAACCAGTTCATAACAGCCCGAGGGGTGGATAACCAGGTCATATCAGCCCCAGGGGTGGATAACCAGGTCATATCAGCCCCAGGGGTGGATAACCAGGTCATATCTGTCCCAGTGGTGGATAACCAGGTCATATCTGTCCCAGTGGTGGATAACCAGGTCATATCAGTCCCAGTGGTGGATAACCAGGTCATATCAGCCCCAGTGGTGGATAACCAGGTCATATCTGTCCCAGTGGTGGTGACTAACCAGGTCATATCAGTCCCAGTGGTGGATAACCAGGTCATATCAGCCCCAGGGGTGGATAACCAGGTCATATCAGCCCCAGGGGTGGATAACAATGTCATATCAGTCCCAGTGGTGGATAACCAGGTCATTTCAGCCCCAGTGGTAGATAACCAGGTCATATCAGCCCGAGGGGTGGATAACCAGGTCATATCAGCCCCAGGGGTGGATAACCAGGTCATATCAGCCCCAGAGGTGGATAACCAGGTCATATCAGCCCCAGGGGTGGATAACCAGGTCATATCAGCCCCAGGGGTGGATAACCAGGTCATATCTGTCCCAGTGGTGGATAACCAGGTCATATCTGTCCCAGTGGTGGATAACCAGGTCATATCTGTCCCAGTGGTGGCTAACCAGGTCATATCAGCCCAAGTGGTGGATAACCAGGTCATATCAGCCCAAGTGGTGGATAACCAGGTCATATCAGCCCAAGTGGTGGATAACCAGGTCATATCAGCCCAAGTGGTGGATAACCAGGTCATATCAGCCCAAGTGGTGGATAACCAGGTCATATCAGCCCCAGTGGTGGCTAACCAGTTCATATCAGCCCCAGGGGTGGATAACCAGGTCATATCAGCCCCAGTGGTGGATAACCAGGTCATATCAGCCCCAGTGGTGGATAACCAGGTCATATCAGTCCCAGTGGTGTATAACCAGGTCATATCAGCCCCAGTGGTGTATAACCAGGTCATATCAGTCCCAGTGGTGGATAACCAGTTCATATCAGTCTCAGTGGTGGATAATCAGTTCATATCAGTCCCAGTGGTGGATAACCAGGTCATGTCAGCCCCAGTGGTGGATAACCAGGTCATTTAAACTGGTAATGCAACTTGGGATAAAGATGAATTGGTTGAGATTTAAACCCTGTTGGAGTTTGTTTCAGGCAGTAGAAGCAGTGTTGAACTGTTTTGGAGCCAGAGTTGGAGCAGGATGTGGGAACAGACAGGGAGCTTAGTTAGTGGAACGTAGGCTGTAGGAGGACTGGGAGAAGGAGAGGAGTATAGAGAGGTAGAGTGGGGCTTTGCTAGTAAGGGTTTTGTAAATGAGGGTGAACCAGTGAATTTGTTGTCTGCTTGTGAGGGATGGTAGGCCAAAGTGCTCGTAGAAGGAACAGCACATGCCCCCACACACACACACACACACACACTACAACGATCAATTACAGTTTGCACAAAAAAGTAAAGATAAATGATCTTTCTCTCTCTGTAAATATATATTTTGGCTCTCCTGTTATTGAATGTCCGGGTCATGCATCTAGCATGCAGTCCAGTCCAGTGTTTGCAATTGTTTGCTGTATTTAATTCACTGCTAGAGAGAAGCCGGCTCCAAACAGTATACAATCGATACCACTGCCAGCCTCTACATTGATTTATTGTCAAGAAGATTTTGCTGCTTCACCTCAGAATCTATCTTGGCGTTCATTTCTTTTCTTTTCTCTGTGGACAACTCGGTGACTTTTGAGAAGTTTAACTTGGTCAACAATCTCTCATAAAGAGCACATGTTCAACTTTATAAAAAAATATGTTTTTCCATCTCATAAGTTTAAATAAAAATGGCTTTATAGTGCCAAATAAAGTTAGCCATAAATTAGCCATAAATCAGCCATAAATCTCCTAGTGACAGGGGGAATGGAAACCTAAACCCTAAAACTCAACTAAATCTTGTAATGAATAATGTGGAAATTGAGCAAGTTGAGATGACTAAACTGCTTGGAGTAACCCTGGATTGTAAACTGTCATGGTCAAAACATATTGATACAACAGTAGCTAAGATGGGGAGAAGTCTGTCCATAATAAAGCGTTGCTCTGCCTTCTTAACAACACTATCGACAAGGCAGGTCCACCGGGCCCTGGTTTTGTCGCATCTAGACTACTGTTCAGTCGTGTGGTCAAGTGCCACAAAGAGGGACTTAGGAAAATTACAATTGTCTCAGAACAGGTCAGTATGACTGGCCCTTAAAAGTACACAGAGAGCTAACATTAATGATATGCATGTCAATCTCACATGGCTCAAAGTGGAGGAGAGATTGACTTCATCACTGATTGTATTTATGGGAGGTATTGACATGTTGAATGTACTGAGCTGTCTGTTTAAACGACTAGCACACAGCTCGGACACCCATACATACCCCACAAGACATGCCACCAGAGGCCTCTTCACTGTCCCCAAGTCCAGAACAGACTATGGGAGGCACACAGTACTACATAGAGCCATGACTACATGGAACTCTATTCCACATCAGGTAACTGATTCAAGCAGTAGAATCACCTTATGGAACAGCAGGGACTGTGAAGAGAGACACAAAAATACAGACACATGCATACGCACACAAACGCTAGCACACACGCACATTGTAATATTGTTGTATGGTGGTATTATACATTTTGTATAGTATATAGTTAGTGCTGTAATAATGTTATGTAATGTACTGTTTTGTCTTATATGTAATATAAGTGCCTTAATGTGTTTGTACCCCAGGAAGAACTAATGGGGATCCATAATAAATACAAATTCAAATGGAAGCTTGTTGTGAGGAGTGGCAATGGAATTCAAACTTCCTTGAAGTCACAGAGGCTGCATGGACGGACATGTCAAAATGCTGGAAACAATTTCAACTTGAAATATCCAATGGACGAAAAAGGCACTCTTTTAGTGGAACGAGCCATACACAGTGGATATGCTTGACATTGGCAAAGACTAGGAAGTTTTTCAGGATAAAAGTAAATGGGATGGACTAAGCATGAGCAAAACTCCAGAGGAAAACATGCTTCAGTCTGCTTTCCACCAGATACTTGAAGATAAATTCACCTTTCAGCAGGACAATAACCTACAACACAAGGCCAAATCTACATTGGAGTTGATTACCAAGAAGACAGTGAATGTTCCTGAGTGGCCAAGTTACCTGTTACGGTTTTCTTCCGTAGAAGGAGAGTCGGACCAAAATGCAGCGTGGTAATTTACATACATGTTTAATAAAGAAGAAAAGCGAACAATACAAAAACAACAAACAGAATGTGAAAACCTATACAGCCTATTTTTTGGTTAATACGATACATGTTTAATGACGAATAAACACGACAATACAAAAACAACAAACAGAATGTGAAAACCTATACAGCCTATAAACCCCCCTTCCACCTCTCCCGAGCAGCATGCTGCCCCCACTTCCTCTCCTCCCTCTTCATCCTCCCCCTCAAATCTCCTTCCACCCTCCTCACTATCCCTTCCACCCCCCAATCTCTCCCTGTCTTCACCATGTTCTGCCTGGCTTCCCACAGCCCCCTTTTAAAGAGACTCATGAGAAGCCAGAGCAGAAACCTGTCCCTATCCGTCCCTCTCGCTCTCCCTACACCTCTCTCTAACCTGGCCCACGTCAATACAAAATCCCCCCTTACCAAACCTAACAACACCCGTGCCCTAGACCATACTACTCCGGCAAAGGCACAGTCCCAAAAGACATGGCGCACAGTCTCCTCCCTGCCACAAGAGGATCTTGGACAGGTGGGGGATTGCACCAAACTATACCGGTACATGATGGAACGTACCGGCAAGCACCTATGGAGGCTCAACCAATTCAGGTCCTTGAGCCTGTTGTCCAGACCCCGCGTCTGCACTCCCTCCCAGACCACTTCCGAGATGCCCACTACAGGCACCGGACTCCCTGCCTTTCTGGCCTCCTCGTACAGGTGCCTGTGATCTAAACCTACTCGGGCAACTTCAACCTCAGGGTGCGCACGCAGCCACTTGGCCGCATGACCAAAGTGCCACGGCAGCTGTTCTGCCCGAGGACCCGTGTTAGACCACACCATTATGCTTCTCGCCTGATATGAGAAGAACACCCGCAGGAGGTAACCGGATGGGTGTATCACTGGATGAGCAAGCTCCGTTAACAAGAAAGAAACAAAAATTGTGTCCAGCTTGAGGGGGAAATGTGGTACCCCCCTACCTCCCTCCCCGATGGGACAGATCATGCGCGCCCTGGCGACCCACTCGCACCTGCCACTCCACATGAACTGAAACACAAGCCTCACTAGAGGCCTCCTCAGACAAGCCGGCAATGGGTAGATGTACGCCAAATACAAAAGAGACGGCAACACATCCACCTTTAGGACCAGGACTTTGCCCATAAAAGACAAATACCTAGCCTTCCACATTGCTAGCTTCCTCTGTACCACTGCGATACGCATGTTCCAGTTCAGCGTCGCTGAGCCGGAGGTCTCAAAATGGACCCCGAGAATCCTCAGGGCCCCCTCACAGAGAGATAACCCCCCGGGCACATCCGTTCTACCGCGCCATCTACCGAAAAACTTGACGGAAGACTTTGCATGGTTCAGAACCGCTCCCGACGCTCGGGTGAAATCCCCAAAGATGGCAAGGGACCTTGTCAGGCACGAGTCCTTGCACAGCAGCAAGGAAGTGTCGTCGGCGTACTGCGTCATCTTAACACGCAGCCCACCACTTCCAGGGATCAACAAGCCTTCCACCCCTGTGTCTGCCCTAATGGCAGCCCCCAGAGGCTCCATGTACAGAACGAAGAGGAGAGCCGAGAGTGGGCACCCCTGCCTGACCCCAGACGAGAGGTCAAAAACGTCACCCAAGTGACTATTTACACTAACTCGGCACCCCGCTCCGACATATAATGTACGAATCCATCCTATGAACTTCTCCCCAAATCCTAATCGACCTAACACTCTGAATAAAAAGGATCTATTCACGCGATCAAAGGCTTTCGCCTGATCTAGCGCTGCTACCATTAAAGGCAGTCCTCTATCTTCAACCCAAGCGATGGAGTCCCTGATTAACTGTAGGTTCCATCTAATAGAGCGGCCCTCTACCCCGCACGTCTGATCCTCATGAACGACGTAGGGAAGGGCTGTGCGCAACCGGTCTGCTAAAACCTTTGCAAGTAGCTTGTAATCTACGCACAGCATGGTCAATGGCCGCCAGTTGCCAAGGTCTGTTACTTCCCCCTTCTTATATAAAAGTGACAGCACACCAACAGCCATTGATCCCCCCGGGACCCCCGTCTCAAGGATGGCCTTCAAGACTTCGAGGACCACTGGTCCAAGTATACCCCAAAACTTGAGATAAAACTCAGCCGGCAGCCCATCCATCCCAGGCACCTTCCCTTTTCCCATTCTCCTAAGAGCGCTCTCAACCTCTTCTAGTGAAATCTGGGCCTCCATCACTTCTCTAATGTCCTCCGGCAACCGCCTGGACAAGTGTTCTAAAAACACATTTCCCTGCTCTACATCTATTTCCCTTTCCTTAAATAAACCTTGGAAATGATCAGTTGTCACCCTGACCATATCCTCTGGTTCTCTAACTATACTACCATTTTCTTCCCTAATGCCATGCATTACCTTCCTACTCTGTCTGGCCCTAACCGACTTAAAGAACATAGCGGAACAAGTCTCATTGTGTTCTAGAAAGCCACTATGCGCACGCTCCAGGAAAGCTCGAGCCTTCCGCTCCTGCAACTCCCTGAGCTGCGCCTTTAGGGTAGCGGATCTCTCCCAGTCAAACGACCCGCCGAGGTTGCCTGCCTCATACTCGAGTTCAATTAACCTTTGGATACGATCCACCTCCCTCCTCTCCTCCCTTTTTTTCCTCTTGCAATACCCTATTATAAAAGCCCTAATCCTCACCTTAACTAATTCCCACCACTCTAACACCCCCTCGCACATGGACCGGAGGCCTTCAAGCCTCCAAAAGAAATCATAAAACCTGTCAACAAAAGCCTGCTCCTCCAGCACATCCCGATCTAACTTCCAGTACCCCCTACCAAAGAGGCAGACTGGAGACCCCACCTGCAGGAGCACCCCGTCGTGATCCGAAAAGAAAACAGGCAACAGCCGCCCAGACAACTTACCCAAAGACCTGGGTACAAAAATATAGTCGAGCCTCCGCTCAACCCCCCTGGAGTTGCGCCATGTAGGACCGGCCATTTTCGGAGTAGTGTGCAGACCATGGCAAGCCATTAGCCTGGTAATGGCGCCTGCACTGCTATCCCCCCCTATTCCTAAATCTGTATTAAAATCCCCCCCTATCACTAATTTCCTATTTGTGACACACAGGGGCGTCAGACATTCCACCATCTCCCTCCTGTCTGCCACCACCTGTGGCCCATACACCACCACTAATCTAAATGTACAATCCCTTATCGTGACATCCACCCCTATAACCCTCCCCTGCATTACCACAAAAGAATCCTCCATTTTTACCTCCCTGTGCCCACACAAAATCCCTACCCCCGATGAGTGCACCCCCCCAATACCCCAAACCGACTCCCCCTTGTCCCACTCCCTCTTAAACCTACTAACATCCCCTCCATCCCTCAGGTGAACCTCCTGTAAAAAACAAAAATCAAACCCCACACCCTCCAAATAACTAAAAACCGCCCTCCTCTTAACAAAATCCCTTAAACCCCTTACATTTAAAGTAACAAAAGTAAAATTAGACCCCATGAAAGAATCAAATAAAAACATGTAATACACTCAAATTCTAAACCCAGACAGAAAAAAACAAAAACAGGAGACTCACCCGATGCTCCCCTGCTCCATATCTACCGGTGAGAACACCATCCGTACTCCCGACATCCCCCCCACTTCCTCCATCTCACCAACCCAGGATGCAGGAATAGTGTTTGGCTCCGGGGTGCCCTGCACCCTGGGTCTACCCCCACAATCCTCCCCCTCCCCAGTGCTGCAGCTGGATTGGAAAAAAAATCGGGGAGGCTGAGTCCCCAAACAAAAAACTCCCCACCTCCTCCTGTACCCAGTCCTGAGTCTTGTTAGGTGTGTCCCCACCCAACAGAAGTTGAGGGCCTGGGGAAACCAGCAGCAACCCAGAGGTTTCTCCCACCCCCATCACTCTCTTGGCCATCCCCTCCCTCTCACTGTCGGCCAATCGCACCCTCCTCTTCATTCTCTTCTTTGGTGATGGCGGTAGTGGAGAGATACCACCCTCCCCCCCACCAGCTCCTCCACCATACCCCTCATCTCTTCCACCAGGGCACTTTCCCCCCAGTCCACTTGCTCTTCCACCGTCTCCTTCTCCAACACTCCTCCCTCGCTTTCTTCTCTCTCATGCTCCTCCACTCGGTTGCCTTCTTCCGCCGCTTTTCCTGGTTCTCCTACTCCCGTGCCTTCCGTTTCCTTCTCTCTTCCATCCGCCGCTTCTTGCTCCTCCTCCTTCCTTGCGGCCTTCCCCTCTGGACCTGTACTCTGGTCATGAGGCTTGCTTCCTTCCCCCCCTCTTCTTCCCCCATCCCCCGCTCCTGCTCCCCCCCCAGCCGCAGACGTATATGACCTCTGACGAGCCGGGCACCCCCGCCACAGGTGTGCTGACGAGCCACACCCGTGGCACGCCTTAGGCTTGTCACAATCCTTCGCCTCGTGTTCCTCAGATCCACAAAATCTGCATTTTCTTGTGCTGCACGAGGCGAATATGTGGCCGTAGGCCATACAGCGCCTGCAAAATGGGGGCTGACGTGTATAAAACAACGTCCCCCTGTCAGCCCCTAGGGAGAACATAGCAGGAGGATGGAGGTAGCCACCATGTCCCTTTGGGTCCTCTCTGAGGAGGGCCTGGAAGCCTCTCCTCCCATTCCAAAACCCAAGGGAGTCTTTGAGGTGCCTTGCTGAGGAGACGTTATCCATGTATCTCCCCAGAAAGGCCCTCACCTCTTCATCCTTAACGTATGGGTTGTAAATGTTGACAGTTACAACCCTAAAGTTATTCTTCGCCAGGCTTGTTATTTCATAGTGGCTCATCGGCCTCTCGCCTCCCACTGCTCTTGCCCTTCTCAGGATATCATCGTGTTTCTCCTCTGTATATAGTGCCACATCGTATGCTCCCTCCAACGAGTTGCCTTGGAAACAAAACACGTCCTTCACCGTCAGCTTTAGAATCCCCATCAATATTATCCTTCCAAAAGTTTCCCGTCCTAAAGGCTCCAACTCCTTTTCCTTCCAAGCAAAACGAATCGTGTTGGCCAGCCCAATCCCAGGGACCGACCGTGTTGATGTATTTAGCACCATCTCCGCAAGGAGAATGGCGCTCGTTCTTTTCTCTTCCAAAACAATGAAAAAAGAAAATCCAAAGTGACTGAGCCTATCTGGTGCAAACAAAACACAGAGACAGGAACAATCACCCACCAAACACTCAAAGAATATGGCTGCCTAAATATGGTTCCCAATCAGAGACAACGAGAATCACCTGCCTCTGATTGAGAACCGCCTCAGGCAACCATAGACTATGCTAGAACACCCCACTAAGCCACAATCCCAAAACCTACGAAAAAAACCCATACATAAACACAACACAAAATAAACCCATGTCACACCCTGGCCTGACCAAATAAAGAAAGAAAACACAAAATACTAAGACCAGGGCGTGACATTACCGTTTTGACTTACATCTGCTTGAAAATCTATTGCAAGACTTAAAAATTGATATCCAGCCATGATCCCCAACAGCTTGACAAAACTTGAATAATTTTGAAAAGAATAATGGGAAAATATTACACAATCCAGGTGTTCAAACACTCACAACTGTAATTAAAGGTGTTTCTGACAGTGGCTTCAGAAAGTATTCACACCCCTTGACTTTCTCCAAATGTCGTTGTTTTACTACCTGAATTTAAAAAGGACTCAATAGATATTGTGTGTCACTGACCTACACACTCCACACCATAATGTCGAAGTGGAATTATGTTTTTAGGCATTTTTACAAATAAATAAAAAATTAAAAGCTGAAATGCCTTGAGTCAATAAGGATTCAACCCCTTTGTTATGGCAAGCCTAAATAAGTTTAGGAGTAAAACATTTCTTAAAGTCACGTAATACATTGCATGGGCTAACTCTGCGTGCAAAAATAATGTTTAACATAATTTTTGAATGACTACCTCATCTCTGTACCCCACACAATAAATTGTCTATAAGGTCCTTAAGTCAAACAGTGAATTCAACCACAAAGACCAGGGAGGTTTTCCAATGCCTTGCAAAGAAGGGCACCTATTAGTAGATGGGTAAAAAAACAGAGATTGAATATCCCTTTGAGCATGGTGAAGTTATTAATTACACTTTGAATGGTGTATCAATACACCCAGTCACTACAAAGATACAGGCGTCCTTCCTAACTCAGTTGCTGGAGAGGAAGGAAACCGCTCAGGGATTTCATCATGAGGCCAATGGTGATTTTAAAACAGTTATAGAGTTTAATGGCTGTAATAGGAGAAAACTGAGGATGGATCAACAACATGATAGTTATTTCACAATGCCAACCTAAATGACAGAGCCAAAATAGGAAGCCTGTACAGAATATAAATATTCCAAAACATGCATCCTGTTTGCAATAAGGCACTAAAGTGAAACTGCAAAAAATGTGGCAAAGAAATTAACCTCATGTCCTGAATAAAAAGTGTTATGTTTGGGGCAAATCCAACACAACACATCACCGAGTACCACTCTTCATATTTTCAAGCATGGTGCTTGCCGCATCATGTTATGGGAATGATTGTCATCAGCAAGGACTAGGGAGTTTTTATGGTAAAAAATACACGGAATAGAGCTAAGCACAGGCAAAATCCTAGAGGAAAACCTTGTTCAATCTGCTTTTCAAAAGACATTGGGAGGCAAATTCACTATTCAGCAGGACAATAGCCTAAAAGTTACTTACCAAGATGACATTGAATTTTCCGAGTTACAGTTTTGACTTAAATCGGCTTGAAAATGTCTGTCTAGCAATAATCAACAACCAACTCGGCAGAGCCCAGAGAAAAGTATTTGTCCTCAGGCATGGAGGGAAGTCAAAGTAATTCACCTACCAAAGAGTGGTAAAGTGGCCTTTACTGGTTCTAACAGCAAACCTATAAGCTTGCTGCCAGGTCTTACCAAACTTTTGAAAAAGATAGTGTTTGACCAAATAAAATGCTATTTCTCTGTAAACAACAGACTCAGCATGTTTATAGAGAGGAACTCAACATGTACTGCACTGACACAAATTACTGCTGATTGGTTGAAATAAATTGATAATAAGAAGATTGTGTGAGCTGCACTGTTAGATTTCAGTGCAGCCTTTGATATGATTGACCATAACCTGTTGTTGAAAAAAACGTATGTGTTATGGCTTTTCAACCTCGTGGATTCAGTGCTATCTATCTAATAGAACTCAAAGGCTTTTCTTTAATGGAAGCTTCTCTAATGTCAAACATGTAAAGTGTGGTGTACCACAGGGCAGCTCTCTAGGCCCTCTACTCTTTTGCATTTTTACCAATGACATGCCACTGGCATTAAACAAAGCATGTGTGTCCATGTATGCTGATGATTCAACCATATACGCATCAGCAACCACAGCTAATTAAGTACCCGAAACCCTTAACAAAGAGTTGCAGTCTGTTTTGGAATTGGTGGTCAGTAATGAACTGGTCCTGAACATCTCTAAAACTCAGAGCATTGCATTTGGTACAAATCATTCCCTAACTTCTAGACCTCACTGAAGCTGGAGACTCATATCTCCCTCACTAGCTTTAAGCACCAGCTGTCAGAGCAGCTCACAGATCACTGCACCTGTACATAGCCAATCTGTAAATAGCCCATCCAATCACCATATTGTTATTTTTATTTTTATTTTGCTCCATTGCACCCCTGTATCGCTACTTGCACACTCATCTTCTGCACATCTATCACCCCAGTGTTTCATTCGCCATTCTGTAATAATTTCGCCACTATGGCCTATTTATTGCCTCACCCACCTTATCCAACCTCATTTGCGCACACTGTATATCGACTTTCTCTATTGTATTATTGACTGTATGTTTGTTTATTCCATGTGTAACTCTATGTTGTTGTTTGTGTTATTGTTGTTTGTGTTGCACTGCTTTGCTTTACCTTGACCAGGTCTCAGTTGTAAATGAGAACTTGTTCTCAACTACCTGGTTAAATAAAGGTGAAATAACAAATAAAATAAAAATACAAAAAATACAAATTGTAAACTGTCATGGTCAAAACATATAGATTCAATGGTTGTAAAGATGGGGAGAGGTTGTGGCGAAATCGTGCACGAAACCTTCACTGTGTGCAGCCACTGTAAGAATGCATCAGCAGTCAGGAAGGAGGAAATAAATATAGCTCTTCAGGTTCTCTATGTGGAGATCTCGGTTGGCGCGGAAGTTTGACACTGTGTGCAACTCTGCAGAAGTCTTGTATATTTTTTCAGCGTGCTTAGTTGTAAAGTGTTTAAGTCGATCGCCTGTGTTACCTCTCTAGGTAGTGGTTGTAATCTTTTGGGACCGCTCCTGTCATTGTTTGCATGGAGTAGTAGCAACATTATTGTCAGTTGCTTCTATGATGTTGCCGTTAAATTGCTCTGCCATTATTATTGTATGAGGTATTATTGGTTGGGTTACCCCTGTGCTGTGACGTGTGTTTTATATGGTTTGTCTTATAATTTCTCTCCACTGGCTATTTGGCAAACAGGCTTACACTCCAGGGAGTCTCTTTTGCTGATCAGTGTCCAGATAGAGTACAACTATCTATCCTACTCTTTCCCTTCCGGCAGGGTTAACCTCTCTTGGGTCAGGGGCAGTATTTTCACATCCGGATGAAAAGCATGCCCAAAGTAAACTGCCTGTTATTCAGGCCCAGATGCTAGGATATGCATATACTGGTAGATTTGGATAGAAACCACTCTAATGTTTCTAAAACTGTTAAAATGATGTCTGTGAGTATAACAGAATTGATATTGCAGGTGAAACCCCGAGGACAAACCATCCCAACAAAATGTGCAGCCTACTACTGTTTTCAATAGCTGTCACTTTTATTATAAGGTGAAAACCTCCCCGATTGCAGTTCCTAGGGCTTCCACTAGGTGTCGACAGTCTTTAGAAAGAGTTTCATGCTGGTTTTAGGAAAAATTTGCGAGAAATTGTAGTTTTTCTAGGTGGCTGTAGTGGCTGTAGTGTTTCCAAGCGCTTGAAAGAGAGCGCATTCTTTGGTATTTTTCTCCGGTAATGATTCTCCATCTGAACTTTTATCGTTTATTTACGTATTAGGGTACCTAAGGTTAGATTATAAACATTGTTTGACTTGTTTGGAAAAGTTTATTAGTAACATATGGGATTCATTTTGTATGCATTTTGATGGAGGGAAACTGGGTTATTATTGACTGAAGTGTGTCAAATAAACTGAGTTTTTATGGATATAAAGAAGGACATTATCGAACAAAAATACCATTTGTGATGTAACTGGGACATTTTGGAGTGCCAACAGAAGAAGATCAGCAAAGGTAAAGCATTTATTACATCGTTATTTCTGACTTTCGTGGCGAATCTGCCTGAAATATGTTTTTCATGCTTTTGTATGCGGGGCACTGTCCTCAGATAATCGCATGATGTGCTTTCGCCTTAAAGCCTTTTTGAAATCTGACACAGCGGCTGGATTAACAAGAAGTTAAGCTTTATTTTGATGTATTTACACTTGTGATTTTATGAAAGGTAAATATTTATAATTCTGTAGTTTGAATTTTGCGCTCTGCAATTTCACCAGATGTTGGCCAGGTGGAATGCTTCCGTCCCACCTGCCCTTAAGACATTTTAATACCTACCTGGCACCCCAACTAAATGATTGTCCAGTCATGTGGTCGAGTGCTGCAAGGAAAGACCTAGTTAAGCAGCAGCTGGCCCAGAACAGAGCGCCACGTCTTGCTCTTCATTGTAATCAGATGGCTGATATAAATACTATGCATGCCGCTCTCTCTTGGTTAAGAGTTGAGGAGAGACTGACTGCATCACTTCTTTTCATAAGAAACATTAATATGTTGAACATCCCAAATTTTTTGCATAGTCAATTTACACACAGCTCTGACACACACACTTACCCCACCAGACATGCCTCCAGGGGTCTTTTCACAGTCCCCAAATCCAGAACAAACTCAAGAAAGTTTACAGTATTATATAGAGCCATTATTGCATGGAACTCCGTTCCATCTCATATTGCTCAAATGAACAGCAAACATGGTTTAAAAAAACGTACAAAGCAACACCTCACGGCACAGCGCCTCTCCCCTATTTGACCTAGATAGTTTGTGTGAATGTATTTGTATGTAGGCTACGTGTAAGTTTTGTATAAAAAAAATGTTTTAAAGTAGTTCTGTCCTTGAGCTTTTGTCTATTAATGTTCTATATTAGCAAGATGGCGCCAACAGAGGTGATCGCCTCACTTCGAGTCCTGAGGAGGTGCAGGTTTTATTTTTTTTGTGTCTTATTTCTTACATTGTTAGCCCAGAAAATCTTCTTAAGTGTTATTGCATACAGCCGGGAAGAACTATTGGATATAAGAGTGACTTCAACTTACCAACATTACGACCAGGAATGCGACTATCCCGAAGCGGATCCTTTGTTTGGACCACCACCCAGGACAGTGGATCTAATCCCAGAAGCCGACCCAAATCAATGGCATGCAGACTGTCCACCGCTTCCGAGTATACTACTCGCCAATGTCCAGTCTCTTGACAACAAGGTAGATGAAATTAGAGAAAGGGTTGCCTTCCAGAGAGACATCAGAGATTGTAACATTCTCTGTTTCACAGGAACATGGCTCTCTCGGGATACGTTGTTGGAGTCAGTTCAGTTCAGCCACCCCCTGTTAGCAATTTATGTTATTCTTCAATAGCACAAACTCCAAAGCAAATCTGGGGGACTTTTTTGATGTTCAGTCTCCACTGTCCTCAGCCTTTCTCCACTGAACAAAGGAACAGGATGTTATTTATCCCCCACCCTAGCCTGGGGATGACCAAACAGAAGTCATTGCAGTACAACTTGGCCAATGACTAAATAACAAGTATCCTGCTCCCGACTCAATGTACAGAACGTAGCAAAAGTAGCTCTGAGTTCAGGAGTGACATATAACATATTCTAAACAGCTGTTGAACTGAAACCCATCATGGACCTCTAACCCCTAACTCTACTGTACACCATGACATTGACAATTCCCTATTGACCATTAGGACTCTGTTTTTAGTACTCTCGTCCTCTCATCCTCTGCGTTGTGTATTTATCTTCAAATATTGATTTATACCCCTCAAGCAGACACCACATTGGCCCTCAAGGAACTTCACTGGACTGTATGCAAACTGGAAACCATATATCCTGAGGCTGCATTTATTATAGCTGTGGATTTGAACCTCTCTGGGATAGGTGGGACAGTCGCGTCTCTGATGGTAGCGTCCCACTTGGCCAATTGCCAGGGAAAATGCAGAGCGCCAAATTCAAATAAAATGCTATACAAATCAAACTTTCATTAAATCACACATGTAAGATACCAAATTAAAGCTACACTCTTTGTGAATCCAGCCAACATGTCAGATTTCAAAAAGGCTTTTTGGCGAAAGAATAAGAAGCTATTATCCGATGATAGCACAACAGTAAACAAAGAGAGTGTAGCATATTTCAACCCTGCAGGCACCACACAAAACACAGAAATAAAAATATAAATCATGCCTTACCTTTGATGAGCTTATTTTGTTGGCACTCCAATATGTCCCATAAACATCACAAATGGTCCTTTTGTTCGATTAATTCCGTCGATATATATCCAAAATGTCAATTTATTTGGTGCGTTTGATCCAGAAAAACACAGATTCCAACTTGCGCAACATCACTACAAAATATCTCAAAAGTTACCTGTAAACTTTGCCAAAACATTTCAAACTACTTTTGTAATTCAACTTTATTTTTAAACGTTAATAATCGATCAAATTGTAGACGGGACAATCTGTGTTCAATACAGGAAGACAACAAACACACTACTTTTCTAGTCATGCACCTTCTCAAAAAGTACACTTCAAATGACACACATTCAAAATGGCCGTACTTCTCCATTACACAAAGGAATAATCTCAACCAATTTCTAAAGACTGGTGATATCCAGTGGAAGCGGTATGAAATGCAAACAAGTCCCTTAGAAATCTAGTTTCCCAATGAAAAGTCCTTGAATAGACAATGACCTCAAAAAAGTAAATCTGAATGCTTTGTCCTCTGAGTTTTGCCTGCTACATAAGATCTGTTATACTCACAGACATGAAGTTTTAGAAACTTCAGAGTGTTTTCTAACCATATCTACTAATAATATGCATATCTTATATTCTGGGGATGAGCAGCAGGAAGGTGAATTTGGGCACTCTATTTATCCAAAAGTGAAAATGCTGCCCCCTATCCCAAAGAAGTTTTAACAAAGCAAATTTGAGAACAAGGCAACCTAAATTCTATCAGCATATTGATTGTAGCACTCGCACGGGCAATACACTCGATCACTGCTACTCTAACTTCTCAGATTTATACAAGGCCCTCCCTCGCCCTCCCTTTCATTTTTCCGACCATGACTCATCTTGCTTATACAGTCTTATATGCAGAATGCTGGTCTGACCAATCGGAATCCACACTTCAAGATTGTTTTGATCACGCGGACTGGGATATGTACCAGACAGCCTCAGAGAACAACATCGTTCTATACGTGGACTCGGTGAGTGAGTTTATAAGGAAGTGCATTGAAGATGTTGTACCCACTGTGACTATTAAACCCTAACCTAAAACCGTGGATGGATGGCGGCATTCGCGCAAAACTGAAAGTGCGAACCATTGCATTTAACCATGGAAAGACGACTGGGAATATGGCAGAATATAAACAGTGTAGTTATTCCCTCTGCAAGACAATCAAACAAGCTAAATGTTGGTATAGGGACAAAGTGGAGTCTCAATATAATGGCTCAAACACAGGACGTATTTGGCAGGTTCTACAGGAAATCACAGACTACAAAAAGAAAACCAGCCACGTTACGGACACCGACGTCTCAATTCCAGACATACTAGACACCTTCTTTGCCTGTTTTGAGGAAAATACAGTGCCACCGCCGTGACCCGCTAACAAAGACTGCAGGCAACCCACTCTCTTTTTCCGTGGCTGACGTGAGAAAGACATTTAAACGTGTTAACCTCACTAGGGTAGGGGGCACTATTTTCACCTCCGGATGAAAAACGTGCCCAAAGTAAACTGCCTGCTACTCAGGCCCAGAAGCTAGGATATGCAAATAAGTAGTCGATATGGATAGAAAACACTCCAACGTTTCTAAAACTGTTACAATAATGTCTGTGAGTATAACAGAACTGAAATGGCAGGTGAAAACCTGAGAAAATTCCATCCAGGAAGTGGGATTTTTTTATGTTTGTAGTTTTCCATTGACTGCCTATACAAATCCCATTGATTTAGGACTCAAATTGCACTTCCTATGTCTTCCACAGATGTCAACAGTCTTTAGAAATTGTTTCAGTCTTGTATTCTGAAAAATGAGGGCGTAAGAGCACTCTGAATGAGTGGACACTGCAGTGCCCCAGAGGTATTTCATGCGTGTGACCGAGAGCACGCCTTTCTTGTTTTCCTTTTATATTGATGAAGCTGCGGTCCGATTGAAATATTATTGAATATTATGACTAAAAACAACCTGAGGATTGATTATAAACTTAGTTTGACATGTTTCTGCGAGCTTTACTGATACTTTTCGGATTTTTCGTCTGCCTGTTGTGAGTGCATTTGTGCCTGTGGATTTCTGAACAAAACTCGCAAACAAAACGAAAGTTTTTGGAAATAAAGAGGAACTTTATCAAACAAAACAAACATTTATTGAGTAAATGGGAATCTTGTGAGTGCAACCATATGAAGATCATCAAAGCTAAGTGATACATTTTATCGCTATTTCTGACTGTGTAACTCCTCTACTTGGCTGGTAACTGTTTGTAATGATTTGTCTGCTGGGCGCTATTCTCAAATAATCACATGGTATGCTTCCGCCGTAAAGCCTTTTTGAAATCTGTCACCGTGGTAGGATTAACAAGAAGTTAATCGTTAAACCAATATATAACACTTGTATGTTTTATGAATTTTTATAATGAGTATTTCTGTTTTTTTAATTTGGGGAATACCTACGTAAGAATGCTGTTCATTGACTACAACTCAGCATTCAACACTATAGTACCCTTCAAGCACATCATTAAGCTGGAGGACCTGGGACCTGGGTCTCAACCATGCCCTGTGCAACTTCCCCCAGGTGGTGAAGGTCAGAAACAACCTCTCCACTTTGCTTATCCTGAACACTGGGGTCCCACAAGGGTGCGTGCTCAGCCCTCTCCTGTACTCCCTGTTCACTACTTGGCTATGCACAACTCCAACTCAATTATCAAGTTTGCAGACGACACACCAGTACTGGGCTCGACTACCAACAACGACGAGGTAGCCTACAGGGAGGAGGTGATGGCACTCGGGGTATGGTGTCAGGAAAACAACCTAATGGTGCATCAAAGCTGGGACCAAAAGACTGAAAAACAGCTTCTATCTCAAGGCGATCAGAATGCTAAACCGCAATCCCTAACTCAGAGAGGCTGCTGCCTACATAGACTCATATCACTGGCCACTTTAATAAATGGATCACTAGTCACTTTAAACAATGCCACTTTAATAATGTTAACATAACTTACATTACTCATCTCATATGTAAAATTATCAAAAAAAGAAATGTCCTCTCACTGTCAACTGCGTTTATTTTCAGCAAACTTAACATGTTTAAATATTTGTATGAACATAACAAGATTCAACAACTGAGACATAAACTGAAAAAGTTCCACAGACATGTGACTAACAGCAATGGAATGTGTCCCTGAAAAAAGGGGGAGGGTCAAAATCAAAAGTAACAGTCAGTATCTGGTGTGCTGCAGTGCATCTCCTCCTCATGGACTGCACCAGATTTGCCAGTTCTTGCTGTGAGATGTTACCTCACTCTTCCACCAAGGCACCTGCAAGTTCCCAGACATTTCTGGGGGGGAATGGCCTCAGCCCTTACCCTCCGGTCCAACAGTTCCCAGACATGCTCAATGGGATTGAGATCCAGACTCTTCGCTGGCCATTGCAGAACACTGACATTCCTGTCTTGCAGGAAATCACGCACAGAACGAGCAGTATGGCTGGTGGCATTGTCATGTTGGAGTAACATGTCAGGATGAGCCTGCAGGAAGGGTACCACATTAGGGAGGAGGATGTCTTCCCTGTAACGCACAGCGTTGAAATTGCCTGCAATGACAACAGGCTCAGTCCGATGATGCTGGGACACACCACCCCAGCCCATGACGGACCCTCCACCTCTAAATCGATCCACCTCCAGAGTACAGGCCTCGGTGTAACGCTCATTCCTTCGACGATAAACGCGAATCCGACCATCAACCCTGGTAAGACAAAACGAGCCTGTCAACTAGTCAGTGAAGAGCACTTTTTGCCAGTCCTGTCTGGTCCAGCGACGGTTGGTTTGTGCCCATATGCGACGTTGTGGCCGTTGATATCTGGTGAGGACCTGCCTTACAACAGGCCTACAAGCCCTCAATCCAGCCTCTCTCAGCCTATTGCGGACAGTCTGAGCACTGACGGAGGGATTGTGCATTCCTGGAGTAACTCCGGCAGTTGTTGTTGCCATCCTGTACTTGTCCCACAGGTGTGATGTTCCGATGTACCGATCCTGTGCAGGTGTTGTTAAACATGGTCTGCCACTGCGAGGACGATCAGCTGTCCATCCTGTCTCCCTCTAGCAATGTCTTAGGCGTCTCCCAGTACGGACATTGCAATTTATTGCCCTGGCCACATCTGCAGTCCTCATGCCTCGTTGCAGCATGCCTAAGGCACGTTCATGCAGATGAGCAGGGACCCTGGGCATCTTTCTTTTGGTGTTTTTCAGAGTCAGTAGAAAGGCCTCTTTAGTGTTCTAAGTTTTCATAACTGTGGCCTTAAATTCCTACTGTCTGTAAGCTGTTAGTGTCTTAACGACCGTTCCACAGGTGCATGTTCATTCATTGTTTATGGTTCATTGAACAAGCATGGGAAACAGTGTTTAAACCCTTTACAATGAAGATCTGTGAAGTTATTTGGATTTTTTACAAATTATATTTGAAAGACAGGGTCCTGAAAAAGGGACGTTTCTTTTTTTGCTGAGTTTATATACTGTACCTTATACCATCTTATACCATTATACCATCTATTGCACCATCTGCCGCTCATCCATATATTTACATGTACATATTCTTATTCCTCTCTTTACATATGTGTATCAAATCAAATCAAATTTTATTGTTCACATACACATGGTTACCAGATGTTATTGCGAGTGTAGTGAAATGCTTATGCTTCTAGATCTGACAGTGCAGCAGGATATAACAGGTAATATCTAACAATTCCACAACAAAACCTGATACACACAATCTAGTAAAGGAATGGGAAAAGAATATATAAGTATAAAATATATGGACAGAGTGGCTAAGATGCAGTAGATAGTGGAGAATAGATAGTGTAGTATACAGAATACATTATATACATATGAGATGAGTAATATGAGATATGTAAACATTGCCATTACATGTAAACAAGTGCCATTACTAAAGTGACTAGTGATCCATTTATTCAATTGGCCAATGATTTCAAGTCTGAGGTAGGCAGCCGCCTCTCTGCGCTCATGGTGGCTTTTTAACAATATGATGGCCTTGAGATAGAAGCTGTTTTTCAGTCTCTCGGTTCCAGCTTTGATGCACCTGTACTGACCTCGCCTTCTGGATGGAAGCAGGGTGAACAGGCAGTGGCTTGAGTGGTAATTGTCCTTGATGATTAGGGCAGGTAGTTTGCCCCCTGTGATGCTGTTGCGCCTTCTTCACCACACTGTCTGTGTACGTGGACCATTTAAGTTTGTCGGTGATATATACACAGAGGTACTCAAAACTTCCACGATCATCTCTTTGTTTTGCTGACATTGAGTGAGAGGTTATTTTCCTGACAACACACTCCGAGGGCCCTCACCTCCTCCCTTTAGGCTGTTTCATTGTTGTTGCTAATCAAGCCTACCACTGTTGTGTCGTCTGCTAACTTGATGATTGTAAGACAGGGTCCTGAAAAAGGGACGTTTCTTCGACCATGCTGGTCATTTATGAACATTTGAACATCTTGGCCATGTTCTGTTATAATCTCCACCCGGCACAGCCAGAAGAGGACTGGGCACCCCACATAGCCTGGTTCCTCTCTAGGTTTCTTCCTAGGTTTTGGCCTTTCTAGGGAGTTTTTCCTAGCCACCGTGCTTCTACACCTGCATTGCTTGCTGTTTGGGGTTTTAGGCTGGGTTTCTGTACAGCACTTTGAGATATCAGCTGATGTACGAAGGGCTATATAAATACATTTGATTTGATTTGATTTGATGATTGAGTTGGAGGCGTGCATGGCCACGCAGTCGTGGGTGAACAGGAACTACAGGAGGGGTCTGAGAACGCACCCTTGTGGGGCCCCAGTGTTGAGGATCAGTGGAGTGGAGATGTTGTTTCCTACCTTCACCACCTGGGGGCAGCTCATCAGGATGTCCAGGACCCAGTTGCACAGGACGGGGTCGAGACCCAGGGTCTCAAGCTTATTATTGAGTTTGGAGGGTTCTATGGTGTTGAATGCTGAGTTGTAGTCAATGAACAGCATTCTTACATTGGTATTCCTCTTGTCCAGATGGGATAGGGCAGTGTGCAGTGTGATGGCGATTGCATCGTCTGTGGACCAATTGGGGGCAGTAAGCAAATTGAAGTGGGTCTAGGGTGACAGGTAGGATGGAGGTGATATGATCCTTGACTAGTCTCTCAAAGCACTTCATGATGACAGAAGTGAGTGCTATTGTCGAGTCATTTAGTTCAGTTACCTTAGCTTTCTTGGGAACAGGAACAATGGTGGCCATCTTGAAGCATGTGGGGACAGCAGACTGGGATAGGGATTGATTGAACATGTCCGAAAACAGATCAGCCAGCTGTGCATGCTCTGAGTACGCTCTGAGTACGCAAGGTTGCCGTCTGTGCCGGCAACCTTGCGAGGGTAACACGTTTAAATGTTTGATTCACGTCAGCCACGGAGAAGGAGAGCCCACAGTCTTTGGTAGCAGGCCGCGTCGGTGGCACTGTGCTGTCCACAAAGAAGGTGTTTAATTTGTCTGGAAGCAAGACGCTGATGTCCACGACGGGGATGGATTTATTTTTGTAATCCATGATTGTCTGTAGACCCTGCCACATACGTCTCTTGTTTGAGCTGTTGAATTGCAACTCCACTTTGTCTCTATACTGACACTTTGCTTGTTTGATTGCCTTGCGGAGGGAATAACTACACTGATTGTATTCTGCCATATTTCCAGTCGTCCTGCCATGATTAAATGCGGTGGTACGCGCTTTCAGTTTTGCACGAAGGCTGCAAACAATCCACGGTTTCTGGTTAGGGAAGGTTTTAATAGTCACAGTGGGTACAACATCTCCTATACACTTCCTAATAAACTCGCTCACTGAGTCAGCATATACGTCAGTGGTATTATCTGAGGCTACCCAGACCTTATCCCAGTCCATGTGATCGATGCAATCTTGAAGCGTGGAATCTGATTGGTCAGACCAACGTTGGATAGACCTAAGCACGGGCGCTTCCTGTTTTAGTTTCTGTGTATAGGAGGGGAGCAACAAGATGGAGTCATAGTCAGATTTGCCGAAGGCAGGGCGGGAAAGGGCCTTGTATGCGTAGCGGAATTGCACACAAGCCTCACTAGAAGACCGCTCTGGCACCCTCCTCTGGCGGCGTTGTTTTGGGTCGGCCTCTGAAATCAGTTCAAATGCCCTGGGAGGTGCAGACAAAGGGTCCGCTCGTATTCTTAGTCATAGTGCTGGTTGCGCTGGTAAGTTTACGTCTCTCTGATATCCAATAGTTCTTCCCGGTTGTATGTAATAACACTTAAGGTTTTCTGGGCTAACAATGTAAGAAATAATTCATAATAAAACAAAATGCTGCACAGTGTCCTAAGGACTAGAAGAGAAGTTGCCATCTCTATCAGCACCATTTTTGTGGAATTGTTAGATTACTTGTTAGATATTACAGCACTGTCGGAACTAGAAGCACAAGTATTTCGCTACACTCACATTAACATCTGCTAACCATGTGTATGTGACTAATAATATTTGATTTGATTTATTTTGTCATGTTTTGTGTGGACCTCAGGAAGAGTAGGGGATCCTGATAAAATACAACAACAAAAATTGATCAGAGGCTTACCTTGCAGAACTTGATACTCAGTTGAGTCAACAGCCTATCTGTCTGATGATTGTTTATCATGCCTAATGTGTGAGTAGAGGGCCCTGAAATGTGACTGTGCAAACCCAATCTCTTTCATGGCCTGCTAGGCTGCTGGCAGCACTAATAATGATCTTGTCTCATCATACACAAACCAGGGCCAGCCGACATTCACAGGGAAGAGGGAAAGCATTTCAACACTCCTAACAATGCTCTGTCGTTCACAGATAAACCAAGTCTACTTCCCAAATGGCCCCTTCTTCTCTATATGGTGTACTACGTTTGACCAGAGCCCTATGTGGCTTTTCTATTTAGTAGCAGCCCAAGTCTGGTGTGAGTCTCTCACCCCAGCTACCTTCTTCTACTCTCAGGGCCTCCCAGAGACTTTGAAACAACCTTGGAAAGGAAACTGCAAAGGTTGATAGTATAGATCACACAGGGGAACTTTGTAAGGTTTTTATTCTCGCAGGCTTAATCTATTCAGACACGCAGTGCTATAGCATGCTGTAGTGTTTGTCAGAACCTTTGAGTGTTCCAGAACCTATGAGTGTTCCAGAACCTATGAGTGCTCCAGAACCTATGAGTGCTCCAGAACCTATGAGTGCTCCAGAACCTATGAGTGCTCCAAAACCTATGAGTGCTCCAGAACCTATGAGTGTTTGAGAATCTTTGCTTGTTTGTCAGAATCTCTGTGTTCCAGAAACAGTGATTTTAGATAAATGTGGCTTAGTGAAAAACTTCCCCTGTCCTGACCTACATTGCATGTTTTTACTCTAAAATTGACTACAGTACACAAAATGTTCCAATTACAAAGAGTAAGAAAGAACTGTGTGGGGAAAATGTCTGATATTGTAGAAATACAATATCAAATTGTTGTGGTGATATAAAGATAACAGGCTCTAATTCGTTTTCTCTTTACCCACAGATGTGCTAAATAGCTGTGAGGCATCTTTACACCCACAATCCTCTGTCAGCTATTCTTCCTGACTGTTAAAGCTTGTGTCCCAAATTACACCCTATTTCCTACATAGTGAAATACTATTTACCAGGGCCCATAGGGCTTTGATTCAAAAGTAGTGCACTATATAGATAAAAGGGAGAGAGAGACACGGCAAGAGAAAGAGTATGTCTCAACCCTTTCTCCCTGCTTGTTAGTTACAGAAGTAGAGATTGAGAGAATGATGGGGAGAGAGAGAGAGAGAGGTAGAGAAAGAGTTTTTCTCAACCCTTTCTCCCTGCTTGTTAGTTACAGAAGTAGAGATTGAGAGAATGATGGAGAGAGAGAGAGAGGTAGAGAAAGAGTATGTCTCAACCCTTTCTCCCTGCTTGTTAGTTACAAAAGTAGAGATTGAGAGAATGATGGGGAGAGAGAAAGAGAGAGGTAGAGAGAGAGAACACATGGTTGTTAGTGTGTGTGTGTGTGTGTGTGTGTGTGTGTGTGTGTGTGTGTGTGTGTGTGTGTGTGTGTGTGTGTGTGTGTGTGTGTGTGTGTGTGTGTGTGTGTGTGTGTGTGTGTGTGTGTGTGTGTGTGTGTGTGTGTGTGTGTGTGTGTGTGTGTGAAAGTATCTAAATTCTAGTTTAGACCTTTTAGTCCTGTGTAGATTAAAATCAAATGTTTTTTAAATTTCATCTTATTTTAGAAAAGAATGTGCAACATTTACAATATATTAGAGTGCATCTGCATATTTATTATGTTTATAGTTACATCTTAAAATGTTTCTACCTTTCAGATCTATAGGATCCTCTAAGATCGACAGGAATGTCTAGTGACTAGGAAATATGGTTCTGTTTGGAATTTAGACTGCGTAGACAAGATTGTCTAACCTCAGCTCAGACATGAACACTGGGATAGAGGTTGGCTGACAACAGTGATACATGATCCAATCAAATAGTTGTGTTTGGGTTCACCAGGCCTTAACAGGCCATCTACTGTACAGACACCATTGGAAAAG
Source organism: Oncorhynchus kisutch (assembly GCF_002021735.2). NCBI lineage: Eukaryota > Metazoa > Chordata > Actinopteri > Salmoniformes > Salmonidae > Oncorhynchus > Oncorhynchus kisutch. The sequence continues at coordinate 2,900,085 of NC_034184.2, forward strand.
TGGAGAGACAGAGGGAGAGACAGAGTTGGCATGAGAGAGGTGAAGACAGAATGGGGAGACTGCATCTTGAAGAAAAGCGAGAGACACTGCAGTGCTAACTCCTCCAACAACAGATTGAGAGTATTTCACACCCACCTCCAACAGATTGAGAGTATTTCACACCCACCTCCAAGAGATTGAGAGTATTTCACACCCACCTCTAAGAGATTGAGAGTATTTCACACCCACCTCTAAGAGATTGAGAGTATTTCACATCCACCTCTAAGAGATTGAGAGTATTTCACACCCACCTCTAAGAGATTGAGAGTATTTCACACCCATCTCTAAGAGATTGAGAGTATTTCACACCCACCTCTAAGAGATTGAGAGTATTTCACATCCACCTCCAAGAGATTGAGAGTATTTCACACCCACCTCCAAGAGATTGAGAGTATTTCACACCCATCTCTAAGAGATTGAGAGTATTTCACACCCACCTCTAAGAGATTGAGAGTATTTCACATCCACCTCTAAGAGATTGAGAGTATTTCACATCCACCTCTAAGAGATTGAGAGTATTTCACATCCACCTCTAAGAGATTGAGAGTATTTCACACCCACCTCCAAGAGATTGCAAATATTTCATACCCACCTCCAAGAGATTGCAAATATTTCACACCCTCCTCCTCAGAGAGTATTTCACACTATCTCTAAGATATTGCGAGTATTTCACACACACCTGCTCAGAGAGTATTTCACACCCTCCTCCTCAGAGAGTATTTCACACCCACCTCCAAGAGATTGCGAGTATTTCACACCCACTTCCTCAGAGAATATTTCACACCCACCTCCAAGAGATTGAGAGTATTTCACACCCTCTTCCTCAGAGAATATTTCACACCCACCTCCAAGAGATTGCAAGTATTTCACACCCTCCTCCTCAGAGTATTTCATACCCTCCTCCTCAGTATTTCACACCCTCCTCCTCAGAGTATTTCACACCCTCCTCCTCAGAGAGTATTTCACACCCTCCTCCTCAGAGAGTATTTCACACCCTCCTCCTCAGAGTATTTCACACCCTCCTCCTCAGAGAGTATTTCACACCCTCCTCCTCAGAGAGTATTTCACACCCTCCTCCTCAGAGTATTTCACACCCTCCTCCTCAGAGTATTTCACACCCACCTCCAAGAGATTGCAAGTATTTCACACCCTCCTCCTCAGAGTATTTCACACCCTCCTCCTCAGAGAGTATTTCACACCCTCCTCCTCAGAGTATTTCACACCCACCTCTAAGAGATTGAGAGTATTTCACACCCACCTCCAAGAGATTGCGAGTATTTCACACCCACCTCCTCAGAGTATTTCACACCCACCTCCTCAGAGTATTTCACACCCACCTCCTCAGAGTATTTCACACCCACCTCTAGAGATTGAGAGTACTTTACACCCAACTCCTCTGACTCCTTTCTCTATCTCAGCAACAATTACAACAACACATATGGTTTGACCCAGCGCAGCAGGCTATCACTTTATCAAACACCTCGGAGCAGCACAGCAGGCTATCACTTTATCAAACACCTCGGAGCAGCACAGCAGAATAGCTCTTTATCAAACACCTCAGAGCAGCACAGCAGGCTATCACTTTATCAAACACCTCAGAGCAGCACAGCAGGCTATCACTTTATCAAACACCTCGGAGCAGCACAGCAGAATAGCTCTTTATCAAACACCTCAGAGCAGCACAGCAGGCTAACACTTTATCAAACACCTCGGAGCAGCACAGCAGAATAGCTCTTTATCAAACACCTCAGAGCAGCACAGCAGGCTATCACTTTATCAAACACCTCAGAGCAGCACAGCAGGCTATCACTTTATCAAACACCTCGGAGCAGCACAGCAGGCTATCACTTTATCAAACACCTCGGAGCAGCACAGCAGGCTATCACTTTATCAAACACCTCGGAGCAGCACAGCAGAATAGCTCTTTATCAAACACCTCAGAGCAGCACAGCAGGCTATCACTTTATCAAACACCTCAGAGCAGCACAGCAGGCTATCACTTTATCAAACACCTCAGAGCAGCACAGCAGGCTATCACTTTATCAAACACCTCGGAGCAGCACAGCAGGCTATCACTTTATCAAACACCTCGGAGCAGCACAGCAGGCTATCACTTTATCAAACACCTCAGAGCAGCACAGCAGGCTATCACTTTATCAAACACCTCAGAGCAGCACAGCAGGCTATCACTTTATTAAACACCTCAGAGCAGCACAGCAGGCTATCACTTTATCAAACACCTCGGTGCAGCACAGCAGGCTATCACTTTATCAAACACCTCGGAGCAGCACAGCAGGCTATCACTTTATCAAACACCTCAGAACAGCCAAATAATACATCAAAATACAGTATACCCTCTGGCAGTCAATGTCACAGATTTGACAGGCTTCATGTGACTTTTACAACACGGAACGTAGACAGAAATAAATTCCAAAATCCAGAGGTTCAATATCTGCCAGGTTGAGGAGTTGACATCTGACATTTTTCAGTCTTGTAAAGCCTCATAGACTCCTGGATTACTTGTTGCCGCCCAGCAGCGGCCAGTACACACACACACACATGCACGCACAACACACACACGCCCAGTACACAGAGCCAATCTAATATGCAATAGTAATGGAGTCTTTTTATAGGCACTAACTCGACCATGGTTTGTTGGCCAAAGTCTATGGAGAAATGAACAGACTTTCTGTAGGGTTT